>NC_133802.1:8294246-8594246 GCF_043250625.1 Sebastes fasciatus
GTCGACACACTCTTCTAACTCTTGATTTCTAATTTGTGTTTGCCACAACAGCACTTGCTATAAAATCAACTCAAGTTAAACAAACTAGCATAGATTAGCCAACAGACAACCAAAGCTGCCCATGTGGACGTTGTATTTTGGAAATTTACTGAAGGTTTATATCAGAGGAAGATTTTGCTTCACATCTACTCTTCAGCCCTTCCTCCCATGCTCTCTCTCTCATCTACATAATAGCTCTCTCTCTCTCTCTCTCTCCCTCCCTCTCTCCCTCTCTCCCTCTCTCTCTCTCTCTCTCTCTCTCTCTCTCTCCCCGAGGTAGTACAGTATGTTTAAACATAATTAAATTTAAAAAGGGGCTCTAAATTTTAGCACAAGCCGTAGTTGCCAGATCTATTTTATAGTCAGGAGCTAAAAGCAAATCACACATCCTATTGTACAAATTGCCCACAAGTATTATCACTGTACACCGGCAGTAATAGCAGTTATGTAAGTTACTCAATGGGACACTTGAAAAACTGACTCTGAAACACCTCAGTGTTTTTGCACGGACATAGAGTCCGCATCACAAAGAATCTATGGGACATATAAAAACATGGATAAAAAACAAACAAAAAATCCTCTTTCCCACTAAAATGACCTGTGTTCTACACATACTGTATAGCCTGTATCCAAGTAAGAAAGGGTAAAACATTATAGATTTATCACTGACTGTGTAGTGAACCGAAGAAAATTGCGTGCAGGACCAAACTGTGTCGACCAGTTCAGGATGTGTGTGTGTGTGTGTGTACCAAGAGTTAGTCTGTGGGCACGGTGGTGGCTGCAGTATTAATTATTCCAAAAAGGATGGTTGTAACTTTGTGTGTCTGCTGGGCAGGATAACAGGAGAGTCAGATGGCTCGTGGGTTCTGCTCTACCAGACAGCATTGTTCACTGATTCTGACACTTTGCATTGCCAGTTTATTCACTGAATTAGTTACATATAAGAATGTTCAATTACTAAAAGTATTGGAAGCCCAGTATGGCCATGGTTCTACCCGCACAAACAATAATGTTCTTGTAATCACTATGGAAGTACCTCAGGTCTACGCCAGATTGCTGTGCTGATCACATTACACGACTGTCTGTCATTGACATGTTTGTGGTTTGCACATTAAACGAGTGATCTTCAGACATTTCACTTGGAGGAATCCCCAACAAGTGTGCCTGCTCTCTGAACTACATTTAGTCAACAAAACACACACAGGAAGTGATAAGACCACACGCGAGATGAGTTCTTTCCTCCTCCCAAAATGGATGTCCGTAAGAAGCTATAGCGATCCAAGTCGTTTGGGATCCAAGACTTCTCCTCCTGATATTTCCCTCGTCCCCTATCTTGCGCCGTCGTTGGCTTCAGGTTGTCACTGCTGTCATTGCCGGACAAAACAATCTTCACCCTACAGGATTTGGACTCGCAGACAGATCCAGATATTTAACCTGCTAGATATCTCTTGTGTGTCTGCGACGCATCAGCGCATCAGATCGCGTCTATGAAAATTCACACGTGGCGATCGTCACTCGTGGGACGGAGTGCCGATTTGCCTCTGAATTGGGGCTTTTGTCTGCGATCTTCAAAAACAGTTCAGCCCTGTGAAAATCCGTGCTAAAAGCATGTAGTGTAAACTCTGCATTATTTGTTAATATGCTGACAGTCTTTCCTGGAAGGCGTTCATCATGTTGCTCTCGGTTGTTGATGTGAAAAGTGTCAGAAATAGTCAATCCTATGTCAGGAACATGTGGGGGTTTCCGGAGCTGTTTGACCGTCAGCAGATTGTAGTTGCATACACCACAGGCTAAACCTTTTAGGTCTTTACTGCCTTTGACTGAACCTTCAGCACTCATCATTATCTACTATGCGCTTGCATCTGTATCTTTAACATTGAGTATGTATTTCTCTGCTTATATCTTTTAAATTTGTTTAAAAATGCTATAGGCCGTATTTCCTTTTTGTTTTTAATGCACAATGTAAAGCACGTTGAATTGTCTTTAACATTTCCCTTCCTTTAAAACTATTAAAGTGGGTGTGTAGTCGTCGAGTAGTGATGCTGCCGTTTACACAGTTTGTCTTTTAAGATGTCAAAGATGCTCTGATTAGCCTGTAATAGCCAAATGGACCACTTTAACCTATAGAACGCTACACATACACACACAGCACGCTGTAATAAACCAGCCTTGTGTTGGCATGTATTGTTAACCTAACAATACACTGGCTGTGGTGTTGTAGAGTTGTGCACTTTGCTGATATGGTCCTGAGCAGGAATTCGATAGCAGAGGTTAGAAGAACGCTACTGAACTAAATTAACAATACCCTGGGGGTGGGCTCGCCACAGCCGGGACCAAATCAATGCTCAATAAGAGCAATCCATCACCGCTGCTTTACTTACTTACACAGCAGATATTTTGGATGTTGCATTCAGGTCAGTTGGGTCAAAATGTGATCCAGGTTTCAACTCAATCATTCATTCCATAGTTGTGTGTTTTCTGTGAACTCTCTTTGTTGCAAATCGGCCTCATCAGACACGATTGAACGTGCATTCCTTTGGTGTTGATACGTTTGACTCTTGATTAGGCATAGGGATTTCTGGCACAACTTCAGCTCCTCCTCACTGCATGGAGAAAGTCTGAAAACACTTGTATTATAAAGAACAATGGTCTGACAGTAAATTTGTTCTTTATACTGCTCCTCAGAATCTGATTTTAGGAACACAAAAAAATTGGGGCACATCAAGAATGTTGAAGCTTTGTTTACATACTCGCACGAGACACCGTGGTGCGGGCCTTCGTGGATGGTGCGCGCACTACAAGCATGCACTGAGGCTTTTATGCTCAGCGCGTTGTTCGCTGCAATATGCTCCGAAAAGCCAGGAGGCGGACAAACAAAATATTCTGTGGATAAGCGAGAAGTCTACCGGAAGTGGTACCGGAAAGGAAAGTAGGCTGCATGGCAACAGTAGTAAACACTAAACACTATTACTGTCGCTTAACCTCCAAGTCAAAATTACTTTCTGTCTCTCGGTGCTTCGCCTCGGGTCGCCACTCTGTCCGTGAGACCATCTTTTTTAGCTTTTACAAAACGATCCCTCATACTGTATTTATTTAATGTCATGTGACTGTCAATGAACAGTCGTAGAGCTTAACAGTGCTTTAAATTAAAGGGTGGGTCCATTATTATTATTTTTTTAGGTTTTTATATCATTCTGTAGCTTCCTAGTGGTGTCCCTTATGTATTCAAATCCAAACATTTTTGTGTGAATTTGAATTTTGGTGAATGTATGTATACTTTAGTGTCAAAATGCTATTTCCTTAAGCCCTTCCAAAAACTTTTTCCCACGTGACCTGACATATGTTTCTGCATGATGATGCTGCTTCATATACAGTATATTTACATCCTTATAGTCAGTGTATTAACGTTACATACAGTAACTTAGATGGCGGTCAGTATGCACCCAGTTTGGAAAAGCAGACAGGAGTATCGGCACGGAAGCTAAGCAATGTACTGCTGTGGACGCCACGTTAGTTCAGATCCAAAAGTCACACAATAACGCAAACAAACTAACCAACCGACCAACCAGTTACTCTTGTGTTCTGAGAGGTAAAAAGCTGCTATATTGCTGTTTTCAAAGCCACCAGACTACATTTACAAAAACAGTCATTTTACCTTGCAGAACACGGGAGTATACATACAACCCCACTTAAAAAAAAAATCCAAACTAACCCTTTCAGTTATTTCCAAACTTAGCACACGATGACTCAGCTAGCTAGCGTTCACATAATTCATAAACTTATTGATTGGCTTACTTTGTTAACCTACATCACTGCTTTTTGCCAACGGCCTGTTGTCTTGATAAATTCAACATAATGTATATTTCCACAGCACTAGCTCCATCAGTACAACAACAGTCATGTCATACGCACCACTCACTTTCTGTTTTTATCACAAATATGGTTTACTACTCATTCACTAATATTCACAGGTTTTTCCAGTATAGATTTATATTATGAAACTATATAAATCTGTCAACTGCCAGAGATTCATTGTGGCAATGCTGTAAAAAAATGTCTATGGTTTTTGCAAATTGTGCTGGATTAACCAAAAACAGCTATTCCTGTCTGGTTATCTATAAACAGTTTCTCAATAGTTTGTTCCAACAGAAACCAGAAGATACAAACACTATAAGTATCCTCCTCAACGATATTTTACCCAAGAATTGTTAGCGACTGGCCTTTATGCTGCATTATTTGGATACCACCTTTTAATTTGAAATTTAACGGTAATATCTCAAGGCTGAGTTGAACCAATTTTCTGGTCAGAAACTTTTGTTAAGCAGCCAGACATGTTGAAAGCCACGTGTGTCGATGATCTACTAACCTTAAAAAAAACGTGTGTGCTGAGTTGGCCCAGTTTCCTGCATGCTGCGGGGAAATTGTTTGATAGGATGTGACAGACACTTGATAATTGATATTTTGGCCACATAGGGTGTAACCGCAGCCCAGGGCCATGTGGCCGTCCACACTATTAGCTTCCTGTGGAGGAACTGTCAAATTCTCCCCCCAAAATAATGGCAAGCACACACGATAGGCTTGGCTGTATTTTCAGTTCCACCATTCTGGGTTTTTGACACGTCTCATTAAAGTCAGTCTCATTTTCTAGGTGTTTATTTTATTCCTAGACGGTGCAGAATTATTTCTATTACATTTAGGCCACCTAGAAATCCTCACATCTCAAAAGAGCCTCCTGGTTTTATTGAGTTTCACTGTTGTTGTTCTGTCATAGTCCACAGTGTGAAGTAGAGATCTTGTTAAAGGGCTCTTCGTGGAGAAATTGCCTCTCGCTGTCATCTATCTTCTCTCCATTTCTCTTCCTCCCACAAGACAAGCAAAACCCTGTCAGCAGTGACAGGCATATCCAATGAATTTCCCTCGCATTGCTTTGTGTTCATGTGAGTGTATAAGTAAATAACCGTGTTGTGCATGAGAGCCCAGATGGAATTTTGTGGAAATACATGCACACACAAGCTCAATCCCTTGAATGAAAACATGTTATGTATGTACATTTTTGTCTGTCACAGTGCACACTCCAGCGGTTTTTGCCTTTTGACAACTTTCCAACCCTTTTTTTTTTGTCTCTTCTGTCTGGCTTGTTTTCTTGCCCCCAGTGGAGAAATGTATGAGCTCCATGCAGATGGGGACCCAGATGGTGAAGCTCCGCGGCGGCTCCAAGGGACTGGTGCGGTTCTTCTATCTGGACGAACACAAGTCCTGCATCCGCTGGAGGCCCTCGCGCAAGAATGAAAAGGCCAAGAGTGAGTGTCTTCTTCCCTTCTTCCAGTCACAAGAGAACAGCTTTTCAAATCTGTCTTGCTCCTGTTAATTGCAATGTATTCATGGTTCAAGGTCGTAAGGAATGTTTCTAGGCATCCCATAAGCATATTCTCACTCTGATGTTCCATATGTCATCCTACCAAGAGGCTCAACCTAGTGGACCTTTGACAATTCAATTTGTCACAGAGACAATGGCAACATCCTTTTTTGTAAACAGATACTGAGTGATTGCACCAGATACTGTAAACCAGACTAGTGCTAGTATTATAATTTTCTTAATTCACTCTATTAAATAAATAAATATCATGTGTTGGTTAAAGGAAAGAAATCAAACATTTTAGATAATGTTTTTTTTATTGAGAAGAAATGCCCCATAATATGCAAATAATAGTTACTTGGTGGTACAAGGGGATGTCCAAGACTTTGTTCATTGTGTCATGACCGACTCAGCATACTTAAGATGTATTAAAGGGACTTTTTGTAACTTTCAGAAATGCTTGTTAACAACGACACCTGTCGCCGTTAAGTCAACGAAAGTCAGCGTCGAGATCGCGCTCGCTCGCTCTAAATAGACATGAACGAGCATCGCTCAAAACAGTGAGGCGACACACGTCAGCTAAAACCACAATATCACTCTATATTTCACCTGCTTGGCAGTAATGTTAGCTGACCAGACGAAGGTCTCTCCATGAATCAATGCGGATCCTAGTGTTGGCTTTTCCTGCCTCAACGCAGGCTGAGGCAGCGGGGCTCCGCAGCGAGTAACGTTGTCGCCTCCACCCGCAGCCGGAGTGAACAGGGAGACACCGGCACCCGGTCGGTAACGAGACGATAACGTTTCACTTCACAAGACACGGAAAACCTCTGTTGGTCCGGAGGAGCTGCAGCATTTATTTCTGCACAAACGTCCACTGTATTCACTAGATATTTTCAGAGCTACTAACTCTTCTGCAGTGTGGAGTGAGCGCGCGTTCACGTCCAGAGGTGGAGCGAGTACGCGAGAATGCGCGCTCTGTCTGTGAAGGCAAGCAGGCAGCGGAGCAGTGGCTCCGGCCACACGCGAGCGCGCATATGCAACGCGCATGGGATCCCGACCCGGTACATTTATACGATTAAAAAGTTACAAACAGTCCCTTTAATAGTTTGAGTTTATACAGTGTACTTTATATATGATAGTGTTTTGGAAAATCAATACAGTATCGCAAAGCATAATATCGTGATACTCGTGTGTATCGATATTTTCTTACACCCCTATTTATGACTCTTCTGTACTTGTACACTAAGATTTTAACATGTCACAGGTGAATATTTCCATCAATTATTCACAAAAGTAAAACAAGAAGTAAAAACACATTCTATCACCCGGGGCCTGTATACCACGAAGCCAGTCCAACTGAGTCCGGCTGTCTTTTACCAGGCTTCACTGAGCCCAACATTGGTGATCCTTGATAAGTGGTGTCATGAAGCGGGTTGGCAGTTGGCTCATTCAGTTCTTGCTCCTAGACATTCCCTCAGGGCTGGTTTGAAGTGTTTTGAATGTATTTTCCCTGCACAGTATGTGCAACAAGCAAACAAAACCATTTCCTGCAGTGTTTTAGAGTAAAAGAAGGAAGGTAAAGGTAATTGTTAGCATCGACCCCCAGTGAGGCTGGGTGTCTCATGGGGACTTAAGGGCTCAGTTTCCTGTTGCTCTCCCTCCTCTGTAGCCCTGGATTTAATAAGCTTCTTAAGTCAACTTAATTATTCATCAGCTTTAATCTGCCCAAACAGTGTCTTTAACACACTTGCCACTAAATACAAAAGGGGGTGTGTGGGGGCTTTCTTTAAAGACATTGGAAACTAAATCCCAGAATTTATCTTAAGTCTTAAACCTTTTACGGTTGGATGACTAAAACGTGAACAAAAATGCTACTACCCAAACTTTCCTCAGCTGATTACTCCTGAGAAACACCTTCAGTTTTAGTGTGAAGGTACTGTAAACAGACCTTCCTGCCTTCATTTCTCTTGATGAGCCGATACCCAAAGCCCAGGGAACACTATCGGTATCGGGACTGAAAAAGTGTGATTGGTGCATCCCTAGCCTTTACACTGAATAATAACAATTTTTAACATTTTAACATTTCAGTAAACTAAACTGTTACTCATAGCCAACATACGTCTACGGCCCGTAGCTTATCCTCTAATTTTGGCAATCCTCAACAGTGTTGGCTAATCTTGAGTTTCCCTAGCTACAGTAGGTTTCCAAATCCCAAAAAAAAGAAAATTCTTAGAGGAAAATGGAGTATTTAATTTGGACAGATTTGTTTGCTTTCTGCGGCGAAAAATTTGCAAACAACAACAAAAGTAATTGAAAGACATTTCCGGAACAAACACACTGGAAGCTCCTGCTGAAAAGAGCTTCCACACAAATCTCCTCAAGACAATTCTTCAATATCCTGCCTCTCATTTGCACTCACTGCATTAGACTTAATAGGATGTGTTACCTTCATTATAAGGCTTAAATACGTTTTGCGGCTCTAGACAGATTTTTTTTAAATTATTTTTGGCCAAAAATTGCTCTTTTGATAGTAAAGGTTGCTGACCACTGCACTAGACAAATGCATGTTCCCAGATTTTAATCATGCTCCAACTGACACGGCCTCACCCCGTGTGTGTCCCTGCATCCCCTCATTTGATACCTTGACAGGTCTCTTCTCAGTCACTGGAGAAGAAAACAATAGCCTGGCCACTGTAGCCTTTTCTGGCATCATATTCCCTGGCACACGTGTGTTGTTCTCTATCCTCTATAGAGGCTTATCTCAGAGCACCCACTGGGACAGACTGACAGACAGACAGGAAGAACTGCAGGCTTCCGGTCTGCTCTCACACTGACCGGGTGTCCTGCGTGTCTGGCAGCACATTTGTTCTTTCTGGCCCAAAGAAATAACCAACAATCCAGATTTCCAGTGAAATCAGCCAACGCCAACCCCCGCCACCCCAAAAAAAGGAAATTACAGCTAGTGATAGTTTGTCAGCTATTTTCAAATTTAGTCTTAGAGATCAGAACTCGTATGTAAGTCAGCTTCTTATTTCAGTCAAGTTTTGGTTGACGGACACTGGACATTTTGAGTGAATGTCTTAATTTAATCATAGTCATAGACACAGTGGACAAAAACTCTGTGAACAAATGAGTTTTCAAGCCTTTTTAGTCAAACTTTATCAACCAGCTTCCAGGTCAGACTCCACCTGACTGGCTTTGGTTTATAAAAACTAACGTAAATTGGCCTCAGAATACGAGTGTGTGTGTGTGTGTGTGTGTGTGTGTGTGTGTGTGTGTGTGTGTGTGTGTGTGTGTGTGTGTATTGTCAAAGAATTCTGGTTTGAATATTTATGAGATGAAACCAATTATCAAATAAATAAATAAATGGTTAAAATAAAAAAAATGTTACTAATAAAAAAAAAAAGTCATCAAGAAGGGTTACCCCATGTTTCTATGTAGTAACTAAAGCTGTCAAATAAATATAGTGGAGTAAAAAGGATAATATTTCAACTGAAATGTAAGTAGAAGAATGAAGTAGCATGAAATGGAAGTATGGTGCAAGTACTTAAAATGTGTACTTGTATTTGAGTAAAGGTACTCAACTGTAAGTCTCTTACTTGCTGACCACCTGACATCATCATCCTCAAGCCCTGTGGCTGGCAGCTCATCAAATATTCAGCCAGTAGTAGTAATAGTAGTAGTAGTAGTGGTTGTCCTTATCTACCAGATACCTGGTGTACACTCTTGCATAATTTATAAAAGTGCTGCAGTCAGGAAAAGCACGTTTACATGTGCATTTTCCCCTCTGCAGGGGTTTATGGAGAACACTGACACCCCTATGGGAGCCAACACACAGAACAGCAGCAGCATGTCGAGTGACATGTTGATGGCAACTTTGACATCCAGTAGTATATATTCATACAACTGCCACAAAAAGTTATATACCATACAGCCCAGGGGATGGGGTGTGTGTGTGTGTGTGTGGCTGCATTATGGATGAGTGTGTATGTAAATAATGTTTCATCCATGCAGTATATTGTATGACTGAGAGAGACTGAGATAGAGCAGTGTTGTGGTTATCTCCTGTGGATGTGGAAAGGGTTTTGGGGAATGATCACGGTCTGCACAATTTCCAAAATAGCATGCAGGCTGAACAAGAAGCAGAAGTACTAATCATGTGCTTGCTGTCATGGGGAAAAACTAATGAATGACTTGAGGCAGTGTCTTCCGGTAAAATGTCATTACCATCTCATAAATGTTGCATCTTAATAAACAGAGCTCTCTGGGCGATGCTCGTTGAGTTGACTATTTTTAATCCTCCGTATCATAAAGCTCCATTAAACTACCCCTTATGCCCACAACAATTAATTCACTATCTTGCCTTGAGGTGGAAATTCTCAAAACCAGTAGAATACTAAAGACTACAGAAGGATATGTTGGGTTTAATAAACTGAGTTTTGCGCTATTATTTCTTTTTTTAAAATAGGTTTTATTATATATCAGCTGTTGATAGTCCACAAAGCTCGAATCCTGGAGGTCTACTTACGCCACGGGAGGGAGAAGTATTGAGAAATGTTGCTGAAGTAAAAGTAGCAACACCACCATTTAAACATACTGCATTGCAATTAAAAGTCCTGTGTTCAATTTATGTACTTACAAAGTACAAAAGTATTAGCAGCAAATATGTACTTAAAGTATCAACAGTAAAAGTACTTGTTAGGTGGCAGAATGGCCATTGTTAGAGAGTTATAATATTGCAGTACTGTTGTGGCTGGTCTAGATGCAGCTGGTATTAACTACTTTATACTGTTGGGTAATTTAATCTAGAGCAGAGCATCATATTTCATATCCGTATGTTTTGTGTCTGCAGAGTTACCAGTAACTGGATCTGTCAGCTAAATGTATCGCAGCAAAATGTACAATATTACACTCTGAAATATTGTGCAGTAGAGGCATAAAGTACATTGAAGTAATCACGTAGTAAAAGTACCTCCAAATTGTACAGTACAATACTTAAGTAAAAGTAGTTTGTTACATTCCGCTGACTTTCTGTTTTTCCTCCAACAGTCTCCATTGACTCCGTCCGGGAGGTGCGTGAGGGTAAGCAGTCTGAGATCTTCCAGCGCTACTCAGATGGCAGCTTCGACCCCAACTGCTGCTTCAGCCTATACTACGGAGAGCACATGGAGTCCCTGGACCTGGTGTCCGGCACCGGAGAGGAGGCGCGAACCTGGATCACAGGCCTCAAGTATCTGTTGGCAGGCATCAGTGATGAGGACAGCCTGGCCAAGAGGCAGCGCACCAGAGACCAATATCCTTCATCCTATTACAGTTTATATCTACGGGTGTAAATAATGGTCTGTTTTATAATCTAGAGCTTCATGATGAAGATTATACGGGGCTGAAATCTATGGAGAGTTTGAGTTTCATTTTTTAAAGCACGACAGGCTGGGTTGTACTTAATCTTTATGCTCCTTTTCCTTAACCCACCGTGCCATCACGTGGCTGAAGCAGACGTTCACCGAGGCCGATAAGAACGGCGACGGCAGCTTAAGCATCAGCGAGGTGCTGCAGCTCCTGCACAAACTCAACGTCAACCTGCCCCGACAGAAGGTCAAACAGATGTTCAAGGTACATAAAACAGCGAGGGCAGAGCCACATCAGGGGGCCTCCAGAGTGGGTAGTCAGCAACTTGAAAGCATATAAAAGCCCTGGCTATCGTCATGTGCAGTGTTCCAGGGGGTGGTCCGGGGGAAGAAAAAGTCCACTTTGTTCTGTGGTTGCTGAAGCAAATGTAAAGATTGTCTCACAATCAAATGTCACGAATGGTTCCTTCAACCACACCAGGGTGTCGGTGCATCAGTGTAAACTTCCACATTCCAATGAATCTGCACAGCTGATGTTTACTTGCAGCTGATGAAACTGGATTCTAATATTTACATGTGGAATTGAAATGTGTCTAGAGGCAACATATTACTCTTTTTTTATTGTTCAAATTATTAAGCAGCTTGTTTCATCTCAGAACATTTGCAGTACATTCTTTAAATCAACAGTTAATACCTTAGAATCCACAGAAGTTGTTACTTCTTAAGCTGCTGATTGCACTATATTGTCGATACACTGAGAGGACAAAATAATGCAGATTCTTACTGATTAAACTCTTAGGAAAGAGTCTGGGGAAACACTGTTACAAAGGTCATGCTAGACTGAATGGCAGCTAGCGACATTGTCAGCTACGAAATAGGTCAAGTCAGTTTTATTCATGTATCCCCTAATCAGAATCAGAGCCCTTCAGTCTGCACTTTGAGTTTTGGTTTGAGAGTTTTGCTACCCAACACCCAACGGATACCAACAAAGACTCGGCTCCGTCGGTTACTTTCAAATGTAAAATACACAGTCGTGCTGCTGTCTCTCTTTGACTGAGCCAGTTGTCTGCATCCATGTGTTTCATTTGTTGTAGAAGTAGATAAAAAGATGATGCGTTACGTTAACACGACAAGCTAATGGTCAGTAATGTCCGTTTGAGTTTGGGAGTACCTGTTGGGTTCAGTCAGGTCAGGTCTAGTTCAGGTCTCAGTCTTAAGTAACAACCAGACTCGGAGAAGACCGGACTCCGGCGCGACGGGGGCCATTACCGGCTGAGCCTCGATCAGAGGGACTCAGGCCCTCGATCTACACCGGGCAAGCGGTGTTCCGTACGCCACATTTCGCCAATCCGCCCGTCGGACGGGGATTCGGCGCTGGGCTCTTCCCTCTTCGCTCGCCGCTACCGAGGGAATGCACCTTCCCCACTTGTGGGCGTGGTTTCAGCGCCTTCAGCGTACACGCCCTCAGCGTTTCAGAGCAGAGAATACTGCTTATTTTTCCATGATTTTGAAAGCTAATTTTATAAACTTGCAGATTTTTTTTAATCATTCAAATTTGGCTGGGTTGTTAGTAACACATTTTTCTGTGGTGTGACAAACCCAAAATGCATATTTATTATTGCTTTACAAGGCCTTTAAACTTTAAACATTAATAAGAAATATGTGAAAATGTCACAAAACTGTAGAGCTAATGAGCCCACTGTGCAGTCCAGCTCAGTAGGGCAGTAAATGGGCTGATCGGTTCACTTGAGACTGCAGTGTGCACTTCCTTCCTGGCAGATTGCGAGTGGGCAGTAAAGACACTTTGAATGATTGCTACCGCTGCAGATGTTGGCAAACACACGGCTCAGCCACTAACTCTCTTCCTCAGCAGAGGGATTATTAGCATGCTGCCGTGTTGAGCGTGTTGTTTTAGCCGTCCTCCAACAGAGAAGCTGGCCATCACTAAGTCCAGCGGCCTGCTAACGGTCACCCATATGGTGCTGCTGGGACACAGATGGCCTCTGGTGTAATGCAGGGTAAACACACCAGGGACCTGACCCTGTACTTGTCTGCGGACATTCATGAAGATTTGTGTGTTGACAATCTCTTGGCTAGGTCCTTTGGCTTAATCTACTTACAGTGGAGAGGGAAGAATCTGTGCACTGGACGTCTTTCCCAGTTTGAAGACGTTAACTGATGAGTCTGTACCAGTACCATAATGAATCTGATCACATGTTAGAGCACATTGCAGAATATGTTTGCATATTAATGAGGATAAATAACTTCTTATTCCTGTGAAAAGCAGAGTTCTGTCAAACTGGCAGATGTTTCCAATATTTTGTCCAAGGCATTTATGTCAATGAGGGTAGAAAAAAATATCAGAAAACCTCCATCAGCCTCCCATATGACCATTAACAGTCAACACGTCTTTAAAACAGCAAAAGATGAATATTATAACCGTTATGAATGTAGGATTTATTGTAGTGCTGTTGTATTAGACTGCTTTAGTTTTAGCAAGGTGGGCCTAATGAACTAGCAACTGATTATATGTGAAGATACAGTAAGTATGTATTAATGAATGACATATAATTATTGTGTAAAATATATACAAATTTTAACACTAATTTCATGAATAACTGCCACACGCATTTGAACATTTAGAAAGGTGCTGAAGGTGAATGATAAAGTAGTTTGAAAGGGAAGAACATTGTTTCGAAAAACTGTACTTTAAATTACATTTTCATTAAACCTTTTACAGTGTAAACATTTTTTATCATAGAAAACAAATTTTGAATACATGACTTCATGAAGAACAAGGCACTCAACAACAGAGACTCATGAACAACTCAGCCTGTGAGGCAATGTGAATGAATGAAAATGTTTTTATTACTACATTGTTTTGGGGGTCCAGCAGATCAGTTACCTGATATACTGTAGAAGATGAACAAATCAATTTTAGTTAAGTTAAAGCTTCAGTAGGCGGTATATTTTTGGCATCATTGGGCAAAAATTCCATAATAACCTTTCAGCATATTGTAATTCAAGTGTTCTGAGAGAAAACTAGACTTCTGCACCTCCTCATGGCTCTGTTTTCAGGCTTTAGAAAATCTAGCCAAGGACGAGAGACTTTGGCCAATCACAGGTCATTTCAGAGAGAAAGCGTTCCTATTGGCTGTGCTCCGGTCATGTGACCGGAACTTGTCGTTCCTTCAACAGATTTCACAATGGCTGCTGCGTCACAAACTTTCTCATTTTACAGCTAAACAGTACACTACAAGATGATTCTGAAAACATTTGAGGAGAGAAATAGGCATTAAAGTAACATGATATTGATTCATATTTGATCAGCGCTGCCTAGTTTGACCGTTTGGTCGGAGTTTGCGAGTGATTGACAGCCGACTCTCACAGACAGCAGCTGGACAGCAGACTCCAGATCAGTTCTGACTGCTTGTTTTCCTCCGGTCTGTGAAATCTTGCAGATGCCGTTAGGAGCACAAGAGGAAACAGAGGCACATGATATTTTTCAGGTTACCTGTTTCATGTACTACTGTAACGATATAGCGACCGTTTTATAAAAATAACTTTTTTTAGTAACTACTGTAGCCACACTCACAAAGGCTGCAACAAGATTTTGGTGAAGCTTTTCCACAAGAGAAGAAAAATAATTGGAAAAACTTGTCAAAACATAGATAAACAGAAAGACAGAGTAGTTTATTGATCCCAAAGGGAAATTGCAGTGTCACAGCAGCCATATCACATAAATCACAAGCAAATGAGGAAAATAGAAAAATAGAATGAAAAAAGACAAATGATGTAAAAACAAACAAAGAAACAAAAGCTGAGAACAGAAAAAAAGTAGGACTGTAACCTTTTAACTCTAATATGTATTGAACATACACGATGAGATCCCAGTAATGTCCTGTACATAGTGTATCATACTGTTGATAATGCTATATGTCGTAGAGTAAGGTGGAGGATTGTTCTTGCATACTGAGATAGAATTAACTGGAATAGAATCTATAAATCATCACAATCCTCATCTCAAATGAAATGATAGAAATAACTGAGTTCACCAAAGTACAAATTTACTGTCAACTCTCCTGGTCATTAGTTGGGTTCCTACAAAAATATCATGGATGGGTCAAACACGGGACTTTCACCCAGGACACCGCTGTTCATGTCCTATGTGAAACCAAAAGTCAACGTTGACTTATTTAAATTCATGTTTGTAACCTGTATAATGTAACAAATTTACTTATTTTAAGTTAAAGGGTGGTGTTTTTATTCAATTTAACCAGGTAGTTTTGTTGCTATCTTGTTTCGTTTCAAAATGCTAACCACGTGTTTTAAAACAGCGACCGCAATCCGAGAGAAAATATGTTTCTCTCGAAATGTAATTGAAAAAGCAGTTTAGTTGTCTGGGAATGTAATTTTGTAGAAGACAGGGTTGGACTAAAGGTTGAAAATAGTTAAACCTGCAGGGAGAAATGAGTCACCAATGAGCAGCCTGAGGGAATAACCTGCATTGACATGACTGTTGAGGCGGTTAACCTCAATTACTTGCTTTGATCGTTTGCGGTTTGATACAAAGTGAGCACTCCATGATTAAGCATAACCACTTCACCTTGTGCTTTGTCAAATTGTCCTATTATAAAAATGTAAACGGTAAATGAACTTGCATTTATATAGTCGCCTTTCTAGTCTTCCAACCACTCAAAACACTTTACACTACATGTCAGCATTCACCCATTCACACACACATTCATAGACTGATGGCTAAATACTCATTCACATATCGATGGCACAGCCTTGCCCAAGGACACTTCGACATGTGGACTGAAGGAAGGGGATCGAACTGCCGAGCCACAGTTTAGCTCGTCTTACTAGCGCTATTGTCTTGCATGTGATTTGGTCCAAATTATCTGTAGTTGTTTTTATCCTCTACGTCTAGGGCACATTTACAGGATTTTATGAT
The DNA here is from genome assembly GCF_043250625.1 of Sebastes fasciatus. Classification (NCBI taxonomy): domain Eukaryota; kingdom Metazoa; phylum Chordata; class Actinopteri; order Perciformes; family Sebastidae; genus Sebastes; species Sebastes fasciatus. The sequence goes on from NC_133802.1 coordinate 8,309,947, forward strand.
GTTCCTGTATGTGCACCAGGAGGCCTTCCCTCTCAATTGTTCATTTAAGACATTAACTCCTGATAAAAGGGGAAACTTATAAACAGAAGCAGAGTGGAAAAACTGAACCTCTCAGCTGCTGGAAAGCGTATAAAGTATACACGCACTAGTCTGTACACGCCGATCTGACGGGATTTACTGTGGGAGAAGCCACACACTTTTCTAGGACTGTGTTCAAAAGTGAAGCAAAGTGGGTGGAGTATCGATCCAAAATTGTTCCCAAAACGTAAATAGGTTTAAACTGCTGAGTTATTCACAATTTTTCCAAATCTGGGTTGGATCACCCAAATGATAGAAAGAAAGAAAGAAAGAAAGAAAAAAAAAAAAAAACATAACTCTGGTTTTATTTGTCCAGAGATATCTGCCTCCACCCAAATACAACGGAATGGGGATGGAATTTCATTTGTGGTCCCTTCAGAATTTATCAATTACATTTCTATTAGCCCGATGAAGACCTTGAGATGCAGTAGAAAGCTCCAAAAAGCTAGTAAGTGGACCTTGTATTAAGATAAAATTAAGATAATTTAACATTTGCTAATTGTCACTAAACTATACTATAAACTATACTATACTAGGATTCACTATACTAAAGTATTTGGTCATAAACCAAAATGTTGGACAAATTGAAACGTTGACCTGATGATAAAAGTCCAGAGGATCACCAAAGTGATTACAATTCGTCTTTCTGGGGAACATGAATGTGTGTACTCAAATTTTAGGAAAATCTGTCCAATAGTCATTGCGGTATTTCACGCAAAACCACACATGTCAAAGTACTTAGGGTCCATCCTCTGAGAACTATGACTATCTCTACAAAATGTAGTGCCAGTCTATCAAGAGGTCGAGTTGATAAGTGAAAACTCTGACCTGCTGGTAGTGTTAAAAGAAAAGTTAAGGGATTACCAAAGTCATGCAGATACATCCTCTGGAGACCATGAATGTTGCTGGTAGCATTGTTAAAAAAAAAACATGAAACATTATCGAGAGAAGTAGAGACTTTTTTTTTTACTTTTAGCTGCCATTATGTTGGGATACAATGATATCATCACTGATTCAACCAGAAGAGTATTATGCTCCAGACCTTTCCTTGTTTTGTGTCGACAGAGCGGTGTGTGTTGTCGGAGCACGCGAGTCACAAGAAGTTTGTTGGATGTGATAGCCAGAGTTGTAAATGACAACAAAGAAGTATCCCTCTCTAGTCGAGGCTTCGCTTAATGATTTATCACAGCGGAGACTTGCAGATGTGGAGGAAAAAGCTTTGTAGGGAGAGCGAGCTGCAATTCTAACTGATGATTTAATCCATAATAGCTGTCGAGCTAAGACACGGGGCACAGGTCTGCTAACAACTTAAGTGGCTGGGTTCATGCATAATGAACGGGCATGAATAAGGCTAGATTGATGTTTTCTGTCCAATAAAAAGAGTCTGTTCTGCAGCTTTGCTTCCGCTACTTTGCTATCCTCTGCGGGCTTTGATGTGTCCTCCTGAATGTAAGAGGATGTGCCTCTGAAAAGAATTCCTTCACTTCAAATAGAATAGAAAGCTTTATTGTCATTGTATTAAATACAGATAAGGAATAATGGGAATGTGATTTGACCTCATGTTTATCAGTGTTGGTCACCACTGATTCTTCTAGATGTAAATGATAACAGCAAGATGAATCTGTATCACTGCAGCTTTCTCCACAACAGTATTGAGTTCTGGAACATGACTAATACTTTCTGTATGCATCTGTGCCTGTCACTCGTGTGTCACTCAGTCACAACTTGGTGACAACTAAGTGACATGTATGCAAAAACCAACAGCCGAGTGTGGCGACGGGAAGTGTTTGTCTTGTGTCTCTGAGTCATTTGGCTTCCTGTGTATCGGCAGAGAACACGGCGGTGACAGTTGGGAGGCTAAATGTGTTAGTTAATTAAGTTTTGACCTAGGATTCAGTAGGACTGACACCGCTACTTTAGCCTGGTTAGTGGATGGGACTAATGACCTCAGTGTGGTCTGACTGTGCGCCGGACTGCACGTCGCCTTCTCTGCCCACAACTATTAATGCGTGCATTGTGCTACAACTTCGTCCTTACAGGAGTTGCCATTGGACTCTGCCACTGAAGTTTGCTCCTCTGGACAAATCTATGGCCAATGTAATATTGCATAAACCCGTGGATTCCTTTCTAGAGATGTACTGATCCAATCCAATGGATTCATATTGGCGCCGATACTCACCTTATTAAGTGTATCGGGTATCGTCCAGATGCCACCAATCCACATCCAATGTGGTTTATTCATTTGTCTTTACAAAATTCAGTATTTTCACTTCCATTTAAATTCATTTAGTCGTTTCAGGCAACCAACTCAATTTCAAGTGCCAGGGGAGAATCTGGTACATACATTTTTATTTTCTCTGCTGTGTTTATGACTTAAGAACAGGTGTGAAAAAAGGTTTGCCAGGATAATCTTTCTAAGCTTAAATTTTTTTTTCATCTGTGAAGAGAGATGAAAAAAAAAAAGTTTTGACAGGTGATTTTTTTTTTTGTCAGGATTATTTTTAATGTTTGTTGTTGCCACAACAGACTGAAGTGCACCACTATATTATAAATAGGACTAAAAGCATTCATGTTTTCCCTAATGGCAGATAACACAGATTAAAATATATTTCTAGCCAAAACAAAAGACCTGACAGTAATGTTATATAAAGCTTGCTTGTGTTTAGAGTGCATGGATGATTAAAAACCCACCTGGAAGAATACATGAATGGATGAAAAAAAATGATCCTGGCAAAAACAAAAAACTAAATCACCAGGCAAATTTCTTTTATTTTTCACCTTCCAGTTAGATTATCCTGGAAAAAACTTTTTTTTACCTGTTCTTAAGCCATAAACACAGATTTAGAAAATGGATCACCTGACACTTGCCTGTTAGGGCTCTAGGATTTAGTAGTTACACTCTGATCTCTACATTTAAATCTATAATAATGAAATTCTTTAGCTGTGGGAAGATCTTCAAGCAGGGGACCCGGTGCAACACTTCATTTGTTGGGGAACTCTGGGATACGTCTCCCCCTCCAAAAGCGTGACAGATTTTATAGATGAAGCTCTTTATGAAAATATTCCCACACCACATTGAAATAATTTAATGTGACAGTCAAATAATACAAATCCTGTAGAATCATATTCCCTCGCTGTGGAAGGAGAAAGTCATCTTAGATCTATGTATCACTCTCTCATGTAGTGTTCTGATCCCTGTGTGTCCTGAGCTGCTCAGAGGCCAAAGCTCCAACTAGCATAGACGTCATTGCCCGACAGTTGAGTGGCTGCCTCCGGTGCTACTTGGCATATGGAGCCGGTCACAGACTGCTTCAGTAAAAAAAAAAAAAGGCAAGGATTACACGGGTCATGGTGTGACCCCCTGCAGTGCTCTCGTAAGGCTCGTTCAAGCCTTTTGTAGGCTGACTCGGTATCTTTCCAGCTCGTTTCAACTAGAAATCCAAACCCATCATTGTGAAATGAGCTGAAAACAGTTGGTGAAGTACGTACACAAAGATGATAATGAGTTAAAATTTAATCAAACTACAGTTATGTTGGTTAATGAAACATTTGACAAAATTAATCCATTAACAACCTTCATTTTTCATCAAAACAATGAGATGTTCATGAGACAATTTTTTTAAATGTTTTTTTCATTTATTTAATGCAAAATAGTACCCATAACAAACACGACAATATGACGACATGACAATATAACCTCACAAAAAATTGGACAAAAAGAAAAAGATAAGAGAAATAATATCATTTTGTTTAACTTATTTATGTTTTGTTCCTACTGAATAATAATATATTATAATCATATCTTTAATTTTTTTTCTTAGCATTCAGTACCATTTCCTTTAGACTAAAATCAGGTGGATTTTAACCGTACCTAATTTCTGATGTCTTGGTCTTGACACAAACTAATTAGCTCACAAAGTTTTTGTGAGCTAATTCATCTAGAACTAAAGCAAGACTAATATGTCCAGTGTTTTGTCATCGACAACTGCAAATGTTTCTGGTTTTCTTTGACTAGTTTGAGACTAAAATATCTGGAGTTTTAGTCAACTTAAAATTGGCTTAAAACAAGAAGGTTGAAATTGACTATGACTAAAACTCACACGGATTAAAAATAAATAATAATAGATAATGTTGTCTATATACCGTATGTTTGTCAGGGAATTTGACGATTAATAGTAAAGTAATTAAATTTTACAGATGGCACATATCAAAGGAAATACAGTCATTTCCAACTTTGTTACGGCATCTATTGCTGTGGATGGTAGGGGGTCTAAGTGCATGTGTAGTTAAAAACAACAGACTGTCCTCCCTTAAAGACTGAATTGCATTTATGTAGATCAGTAAAAATTGTTAAAATCTGTAAAGAAATATGTGAATTTTAAATTAAGGCTATGTTGGGAAAACAAAAGCAAACTAAAATGTGTTCCTTGTACCCCGTTGTGTAGGAGGCAGACACAGATGACAACCAGGGGACGTTGGGCTTTGAGGAGTTCTGCTCCTTCTACAAGATGATGTCGACCCGCAGGGATCTGTACCTCCTCATGCTCACCTACAGCAACCACAAAGACCACCTCGACACAGACGACCTGGCCCGCTTCCTGGAGACTGAGCAAAAGGTACGTGCTGCGTCTGCATTTTAGCTAATCAACTTCTGCTTAAAGGTTGACATTGAAAAAGTCACTCCACTGGTTTTATCATTGCACTCCTGTAAAAATCTTGGATTCAGGATGGACAGTTTTTTTTTTTTTAAAACAAAGCAGAGATATAGCCTTTTTTTATTGCACACATTCTTCTTCCTTCTCAAAACCTGTGGCCTACATTGCCCACAATGCAACTTGACTGCCAAGTGTAGCTAATGTTGCCTGGAGCAGAGTTGAGGAGCGCGCTACAGAGGTCTCTAAACTCACTTCTTTTTAACTCTGAACACAAGCCAGGCTAACTGTTTCCCCCTGCTTCAAGTCTCTTTTGTGAATGATTAAATAAAGTTTGTTCAGTTGCTCGATGGAGAAGGTTACTCTCTTTAGGAAATAAAACGACATTATCCTCCCAAACATGGATATTTCTGTTACCATCATCCCAATTTACTCGAGCAGTGTTAGCCAATAAGTGGCCAATTAATGCTCAAGGCCTTCTGAATACTGAACCAATCAAATTTATAAGCCCCTCAAAGGCTGCTTCAGAAACTTAGGTGGTCTTTTGTGTTAATTCTGCTCTTTTATAGTTTTGACTAAATACCCATAAGCCTCCTTTTTTTTGATCTTCTGTGAGGTGGGAGGTCAAAAAGCTTAACGGAGTAGCCATTGGGCCCCTGAAGTGGTGCTTAAAGTAGGCAAATGGAGACCGTGAGGGCCCAGCAGGGATATTAGCATTAATACTGTACCATCACAGCACTTTTTGGATGAAGTACATCTCCTCGCTAATGATGCCATCGCCTGAAAAAGAAAAAGTAGCAAATGAGCGTAAAAGCTTGTTTTTCTTTTCTTTTCTTTTTTTAAACACCCAGTGTGTGCTCCTGCAGCTAATTTGCCCTCTGGCAGGCTGTTTTAATGTGAAGAAACAGTCACTTTTTAAAAGGAGAAGGCTCTGTTTAGATAGCTAGACGTCAGCTCCGCTCAGGTGGGCTGTATCTTTCTCCAATTATACTCGGCGTTTAGTTCTGGCGCTGTGAGTGAGATGGCTTTCCCTCTCCTGTTATTGGTGAGTGGTGGAGGCAGTTTTTGTGAAGTGATTTGTTTGAAATGATGCCACGATGCTGCAGAGTCGTCTCCGCTGGTATCATTAACTGCAGACGTTTTTTTTTTGGTTATCCGTTTCTTCGGGCCTCAAATAAGAAATAAGACAACATGAAACACTCCAGGTTGTGTGTTTAAGTGTCCGTTAGAGCGTCGCTGTTAACTGTGTGTCTTACCATTTTTCTCTGGAATTGACTGAAATGTGTTAATGGCAAACAATAGTAGCCCAATATCTGTTCCCACACAGTCACAAAGTAAACTGTGTTCCCAAGGCGGAAGGTTTGGTTTCAGAAGTAGAGAGAACACAATGAAGAGAGTTGCCAACTTTGCAACTAACACATGATTAGATTAGTCATTATGCTTGATCATTTTTCCATATTAGTGAATATATCAAATAATAGTCTAGAAGCCTATTAAAGGCCCGTCTAAAAACATTGGTAGGGTGGTGGTGGTGGTGAAAATAACTGCTTTAATGGCTCATACACACCACGGCACCAATTCCATCAGTACAACAACAGAGTCGTGTCATACTCAACAGCACTGACTTGTGTCAGCAGCAATGTCTTTGAGGGTTTAAACATTTGTTTCTGCTCAATTTGAGCATTTTCAGCACTAAATTATGATTGGAGAATCTTATCTGCAATTAAAAATACACTAAAAATGGAAGTTATTCTTCATGTTGTAACGCCAAATAGGTATAGGTTCTACAGAGGTCTGATCGAAACCGTTTGCTCTCCTGTGTACCCCCACGACAACATAGTCGTACTTCCGTCCGTCCGTCCACAACAGTTTGCGTGTCATACTTTCATTTCCGTAGAATAACTCGAAAACTATTTAACTTAGGAACTTCAAATTTGGTATGATGGTTGACAGTGTGGTCTAGTCCTGAGGAAGGTGAACTAATAACAAGCTACATTGTGCTCAATAGACTAATTCCATTAGTTCCAAAAGGGCAAAACCTTTGGTCCTACTTTAGTAGGGGTCATGTACTGAGCGGGGGTATGTGAGCCATGCTCATTTTTGCCTTGTTCTTCTTTCACCTGTTCTGAAATGAAAAAAAAAAAAAAAAATAAGGAACTTAGAAAGATATTTAAGTCATAAATACAGGAGAGAAAACTGTTTTGATCAGACTAACAAAATGGATCACCAGATTTGTTTTGCCTCTCAGGGCTTCCGCAGGGCAAAGGTAACTCTCCGACGAAAAGTAATATGATGTCAATGCTTTCTCTCACATTTTTTCAAGTTCAGCTCTTAGAGCACTGTGTGCACAAGCGTGTCGGTGTTGAGAGCGCTGGCAGCAGCCCGTGAGCTCTCTGCTGCTCAGCGAGCTTTTTGGTGCCAGTCCACACTCTGCAACAATGGATATGGGCTAACATCTGCTGAGTGTCTGGATTTACTCTCCACATGGCATTCTCTCATCCAGATTATGATGAGATGGGCATAGACATCCATTTAACACACTTTTAGACACTCACCCCACTTTAGAGGTGGGTTGGAAAAAACATTTAGTAAACTAGAAATAACCCTGTAGAAAACAGGGTTTACCTCACTAAAGCCTTGTGCCCTCACATTGTTTAAACGGTCACAAACACACTGACACAGTATGAGTGAGTCCCGGCTGAGGGGAGAGACCTGGTACTGCCCCCACCCCCCTTTAAATGAATAACAGAGATGGGATCTGATTGATTAATCCGGGGGCTTTAAAGAGCAGCTACCGGACAAACAGTTGGATGCTGCAACCAGGATGGACAAAAAAATGACATGAAGGGAGCTCTCATAACTGGATAATACTTCAGTTATCCTCATAAATTCTCCCCAAGGAATACATGTATTATTATTATTATTATTCTCTTTTTAGCATATACATAGTGCATTATTGATGTTTGACATGCATTTACGTACTCTGTAGATGACCAAGGTGGCCAAGGACCATTGCCTGGAGATTATCAACAAGTTTGAGCCGTGCTCTGAGAACCAGAAGCAAGGAGTTTTGGGGATTGATGGTAAGTCCGCTTTAATTTCAATTCTTTACCATCAACAGAACACTGTTGGTTTCATCTAGTATAATGGAAGTTTTCCATTTTGGCTGTCTACATAGTAACCTTTAACCTTGTGTGTCCCTTTAAAACAGTTGCTGATGTCCTTAGTGGACAACATTGTTTTCAACAAAAAACTGATGTAAAATTATATGCTATTATTATTTTCCACTTTCACTAAATTAAATTGTTTAACCAATATCAGTTCTAATCATCACTAACACATATTCACTCATTTTCAAAATTAGAACCCTTTAAATGCCAGTTTGTTTTCATTATATACTATGCGGTATATACCCTCACCGGCCACTTTATTAGGTACACCTTGCTAGTACCAGGTGGTCTTCTGCTGCTATAGCCCATCTGCTTCAAGGTTGGACGTGTTGTGCGTTCAGAGATGCTATTCTGCATACCTTGGTTGTAACGAGTGGTTATTTGAGTTACTGTTGCCTTTCTATCATCTCGAACCACTCTGCCCATTCTCCTCTGACCTCCGTCCACAAAACTGCCACTCACTGGATATTTTCTCTTGTTGGGACCATTCTCTGTAAACCCTAGAGATGGTTGTGCGTGAAAATCCCAGTAGATAAACAGTTTTTGAAATACTCAGACCATCTCGTCTGGCACCAACAACCATGCCACGTTCAAAGTCACTTAAATCCCCTTTCTTCCCCATTCTGATGCTCGGTTTGAACTTCAGCAAGTCGTCTTCACCACGTCTAGATGCCTAAATGCATTGAGTTACTGCCATGTGATTGGCTGATTAGCTATTTGTGTTAACAAGCAATTGAACAGGTGTGCCTAATAAAGTGGCCGGTGAGTGTATATGCAACACAGCCAAAATGATAAGAAAAAATGTCCCTATTGATGCATACAAGGGTTAGATACTCTGTTAATGTGTACAGCTATTCAAAGATTTCCCTTTCAGTACTGAATCACAGTGTGGGTTTTGTTGTGAAAATGTTTCCCAGCAAGGTCAGACTTTTGCAAATGGAAGTTGTTGCAGCCCTCTGGTCTGCTGTGTGTCGGTCCAAGGTATCAATTGGCTTTCATCAAGTCTGCTTTGAAGAGTCTTCTTTTTTGTCATTCATGGCAGATGTTTTTATACTCACAATTAGAGCACGTTGCTCTACAGTGCTTCAGTGCGAGTGTCAAGTAATATGAATTTTTCTTCTTTTCAAGAAATGTGAGACATCCGTGTCATTGAAAACACTACAGACTTAAATATGTAGTAGAGGTCAAAGTCGAGGCAAATCAAATGCCAAAGCCAATTGGACCCACATTCACAGTGTGAATCCTCTCTCTAATAGACTGAAATATGAAAGAAGAATATGAAAGGTTATTGTAAAGCTTGTTTTGACTGACCAAATTTAGAAACGTTTCATGTCTTGACAGAATATTCAAGGCACTTTGAGCGGAAAAAGATTCTGAGTACTAAATCAGAATGTTTTGAGGAATGAGTTGCAATTCATATTTTTAAGGGAAACATGTAATTTCAAGAATAAAGTCATGATTTTATGAGAGAAAAGTCCTTTTATTTTTAAATAAAATGTAAAGAAAATACACGTGCAATATTATCTAACCATCTAATCATAACATATTACATAAATTGTTATCATGTTGTCTATATTTCTTATACAATTCTGCCTTTGTTCTTGTAATATTAGGACTTCTTTCTCAAACATATGACAGTATTCTTAAATTCTCAAATATAGGATTTGATTCTTTGATGAAAGACTGAAAATTGTTGGGTTTAGATTGTTATTTTCTTACTTGATACTAAAAAGTTTTTCCAAAAATTAGTATATGAATTTAACACACATTCACTCCGACCCACAGTAAGTAGACCACTCGTCAAGCTCCACTTCAGAATAGATTTAAGAGTAAAATAAAAATGAAAAAGGTATTTCTTTAACTTTCTTCCAGGTATTACGAATTACATGCGTAGCCCGGCGGGGGACATCTTCAACCCAGAACACTACAACGTGATCCAGGACATGAACCAGCCGCTGTGCAACTACTTCATCGCCTCCTCACACAACACCTACCTGATGGGTGACCAGCTGATGTCACAGTCCAGGGTGGACATGTACGCCTGGGTGCTGCAGGCCGGCTGTCGCTGTGTAGAAGGTGTGGAACATACACTGATGTAGACATACTGTATACACGTACATACACTTACAGTATACAGTTTAACATAATGTTAAAAAAATATCATTTTTTAAAAGCAAGTAGCAGTGCTGATTTTGGATTGAAGCAATTTTCATTCAAATGCCTTTAGCTCGCTTTTCACAAAAGTATTGGGACCACTAAGTAATTCTACCTGTTAAGGCAAATAATCAACTTTGCGTCTGTGTTTGGGTTCAGCAGCATTTTATTGATTCTAAATCCTCTTATTGAAGACAAATTCTTTGTCTTAGTTAAAAAAAGTACTGTTTCTATTTCACTCAGTATCATACTATCCCTAAACCGTGGAGGTTCTACTGTGCCGAAGGAAAGAAGCTGCATAAGCTGCCGCTAAAGTGAAAATAATATTAACTGTACTTAATCATTCAGCCAATATCAACTCAATAAATTTCAGATTTACTAATAACTAACACAAGTTCTTACTATATATTAATTGTTGGTTTGTCGTTTCATGGGATTTGATTTAGGTCAGGCCAGTTAGACTCCCTATTGACTGTCCCTTCTTTGTCTTTCCTGTCCACAGTGGACTGTTGGGACGGTCAGGACGGTGAGCCCATCGTCCACCACGGCTATACACTCACCTCCAAGATCCTCTTCAAAGACGTCATCGAGACCATCAACAAGTACGCCTTCGTCAAGAATGAGTACGTTTAAACACACACACACACACACACACACACACACACCATTTATTTATTGGCCCACATGCTCACACATTCAGGTGGTCGGTCAGAACACTCCAATAGATCACTTTCATGTTTCATCGTATTTCCATTAATGGCAACTGACAAACCAAAGTGCCTGTGTGTATGTGTGTACGGCTTTAATAAGTATGTGGGAAATAACCCCAGCAGTACATGGACATGTATTCTGTCAGTACACATCACGGCGTTGCATTACACAGGCTGCTGGATTGTAAAACCATGGAGAAAAATGGGGGGAAATGAGGCTTGGAATACAATTGCACGGGTGGATGGGTTTAATACGTCTGGAAGCTTCTTTACATTTGAAACATGATGCGCCGTGTCTGCTGCTGTAAAGGCTTTCCCTGATAGGTTGCGATATGTGGGTGTTTAGTCACTACTGGGGATGAGTGAAATCTTTTCATGTGATCAGAGACTAATTAGGATAAAAATCCACATAACCAGAGACAGGGTTGATCCTAGAGTGTATCTGATTGCAGTGTACTGAGAACATAGTGAAAGTGTGACAGTGAGAGCTAGATGCTCATGTTTCTGGTCATATCATTGACTCATATTATTTACTAGATTTTCTGTCTCATTAGTGCAGTTAGTTACTTACTTTTACATATTTATGATTCAAACCTTTTGTTTTTAATATTATTTTTGACCTTTCATTTGATAGAGATACAGACAGGAAATGCAGGGAGAGATAACCTGGGATGCTGCGGGAATACGGAATGAGTCTTAAAGCTGCAGTTGGTAGCTTTTATGAGTATAACGTTTTATTTGCTCTGACTGTCACTTTATCCTTACTGTAGTGCATGAGACCGGAAAAAAATCATGTTCCTTGCCACCTTTTAGTTCTCCTAAAGCATCGCACCGCACCGGTAGGAAAACAACCAATCAGAGCTGAGGAGTCTCTACAGCAGCTGTCAATCACTGCTCGGGAAGTTTATGAACTCTGACCAAATGGTCAAACTATGCAGCGCTGATGAAATATAAATCAAAATTCTGTTATTGTAATGACTAATTCTCACCTCCAGTGTTTTCAGAAACATTTTAGTGTACTGTTTAGCTGTAAAATGAGAAAGTTTGCGACCCAGCCGCCATGTTGAAAACAGTAGAGCCAAAACCAAGCACCGCCCACTGGCTTTATTCTGCCTCCACCTGCGCTTTGCCCGTAAGAATACGTCATCATGTTTACCAACAGAAACTTAAGCCACGCTCTCTGCCACGACTCCTGAAACATTTCTGGTAGACACTCGTAGAAAACTGCATTTTAAAATGAGTCATTCTTTTTTTTGATTGGTGCTTTTTGTGTTCAGTTCAATGTTTTATTAAAGAATGTTGGAAATAATTACTTTTCACTTTTTTTTAATCCAATAAGCAATTTATTGTATCCTATCAGTATACTGAGCTGAGGGGCAGCAGAAAGGCAGAACTGAGTACACTTTAACATCTGTGTATTTATCGCAAGTAACATCGTTATTGCGATATTCAACGATGTTATTGCATATTTTCCTCATATCGTGCAGCCTTATTTCAGGGACACGTCAGTTTTCCATTCCAGCTTTGTGGGTATTTTGCATTGAGCACGTAATTTACATTGTTATGCTCGAACTGAACAGTTGTTTTCTGTCGTAGCTGTGGTACCACACGCTACAAAGTTTTGTTTGCAGCCTTTCTTTTTTTTTTTTTTGGTACATGTTGTTGAAACTGTTGTAATACAGAAATGATGCCCCGGGCTGGCGAGACTCACACCTAGTTGAGCTGACTACTACTCTGACTGGTTGGTTGTCCCCTGCATTGCGTTAGAAGACATTTGCAGGTTGAGCTGTTTTTCAGCAGGCAGCACTGGGATGCAACGCCCCGTCCCAGTCACAATAAATACCAACCTATCATCCGTGTGTGTGAGTGGTGCGAAACACGTCACAGGTGATAAACTGGGTTGAGACCTGGTGACTGTGAAGGCCATAGCTTACGATTCACATCATTGTCATCCTCATCAAACCACTCAGTGACCTCTCATGTCCTGTATGAAAGTTGCACTTACTCTTGACACAGTTGTTTTGTGATTCATTTCTTCATGTTTTCCTTTTATTTGTCACTCATCTGTACCCTGTAAACCGATATAAAATCCTACTCACACCTGTGCAAATACAGAGACATAACACCACACACACAGAGAGAAATGAAAGCATACACACAGACACCCTCCTCCTCTTCCTCCTCACGGAATCTGCATCAGAAGGTGATAATCTCATCGACATGCAGAGTCTGGAGGATGCAGAGAAAAAAATCTCTATTTTTAGATCCTGTCTCCTCGAGTAAAATGAAGGAGCAACACTCGCTTTGTGTGCATGCTCACCCACGCTGTGTGTTTTTGAAAAACATAATTGTGGACACTATATTCCACGGATAATTGGCTAAAAGGGAACCAGGTGAAAGGCTGCATTCAACATCAAAGAGCGATCAAATTTTCCAGGACGCTGTATGAAAGCAGGCTCCGCAGAGGGCTGACAAGAGACAAAACTGGGACAAGGAGCTTCCGTCTGACTTAGACTGGCAATAGTTACAGCCAAAATGTTGTGGATAAGGAGTCTGGTTGAATTGTTTTACATGCTAGACCACAGATGCTTCACACTAACAGAAAATATTGATTCTCCAGACGTGCACATTTGTTAAATTACAGATAAAAGAGCATTCATATTGATGATACCAACACTTCATATGTCTTTCAGAACACTGAACTGTCCTCTTAAAGAGGACATTTAAGATGTCCTCTTAAAGAGGACATTTAAGATGTCCTCTGTACACTGTACAGTGTATGTTGCGTGTTCTCATGGTTGAATCAACAGAAATCTGAATCTTTAATGATGCCTTTCATACACTCTAAACTCTGCTGCAGATTCGCAGACAAATAAACAGTGTCCTCTTGTCCTCCTTGATCTTTCAGCCCTGTAACTCCAATCTGTTGTGTGATTATCTCTCAGCTACCCAGTCATCCTCTCCATAGAGAACCACTGCAGCGTTCCTCAGCAGAAGAAGATGGCCCAGTACCTGACTGAGATCCTGGGGGACAAACTGGACCTGTCCAACATCAAAGTCGACGAGTCCGGTTGGCTGCCGTCACCAGCAACGCTCAAGGGAAAGATCCTCGTCAAGGTGAAGTCAGAGCGTGGGTGGAGCGGAAAGCCTCAGAAGTACAGTTTGGATGTTTTAAAAAAAGTGACTTGCTCTCAGGAGTCGGTCCTCGGGCGATGATTTCAGCTCACCGTTTCATTATCTGGAGTTTGAACCTCACAGAGCAGACTTCAAAGGTGGGCGATAGCGGGCTGATTGGAATGATGTGATTAGAAAGTGTTTGAATATGACATGTTTTTGGGGAAAAGAATTAAAAACAAAAGTTGACTGTAGGAAGGAACAAAAAGTGTGCAGACTGCAGGCTGGCTCATTATATCTGGGCACACTGGTTCGGTGTTGTTATAGAAACAATATCCAGCTGTCCACAGATCACGTTGAAGGCTGCGGGTCAGGATCAGTTCTGGATAGTTGGTAAAAACGTTGCTATGCTCATCTGTGTCGCCCTCAGTTGATACCATATGTTTACTGCCAGCTGTGTGAGCTCTGGCAAGTGCTCTGGGTTTTGTCCTTCAGGCCACAGAGAGAGTTATGCTAAGCAATGAAGCTCCCCAACCGGAATTGAACCTGTGGACATTAGGCCGCCGGGATGCACGTAATTCTTAATTCTTTATGCTTCCGTGGCGGCGACAGCCGTGGGCGGAGGCATTATGTTTTGGGTTGTCTGTCCGTACAAACGTACGCCAGTCCATTCTCGTGAATGCTACTGTATATCTCATGAACGCCTGGAGGGAATTTCTTCAAATTTGGCACAAACACCCACTTGGACTCAAGGATGAACTGATTAGAATTTTGTGGTCAAAGGTCAAAGTTACTGTGACCTCACAAAACACATTTTTGGCCATAACTCAAGAATTCATATGCTAATTATGACAATTTTACACAATGTGTAACAGGATAAAAATGATGAAGTGATGACATTTTGGACAGACATGGATGTAAACTGCAACCTGACTGGTCGGCGGAGGCATACAACCGTGAGGCAGTAATTCTAGTTTTTCCATCTTGTTTAGTGTTTTAATGATTCTCCCCGACTGTTTGGCTTTGAAATACTGAGAAATCTTTTAGTCCAACACTTCTGGTTTTCTAACCGCTGACTCCGACTCTCTGAATAGCTTCCTCTTAAATAATTTTAATGAGGGGTGCCTGGACCTTTTTGTTTGTCCAGCAAGCGTTTCTATTGTTGGTCCTTTTTTTCAAGTATTGATTGTCCCGTTCTTACAGACACAATAGCAACATGGTGGTTACTGTTGATGTTTTTTTAGTCGACATCTTGTCCAGTCCCAGTTAACAACATTGTCAGAAACACCAGAAAGACCTACAACTTGAATTTAGTATCACCTCCTGAACACTGCCTACATTTAGTTCCAGGAGCTTGTCCGCAAACACGGCGGAAGACGCATGAAGTTCCTGCTGTGGTAAATGACTATTAGAGGCTAATAACAAGCCACTACAGTTGAACATCAATCCAAGATAATGCAGCACAGGACAGTTTACCTGAGTTGTTGAAACGGCAGCTTGAATTTGGTGGCACGATGCACCTGAAGTCCACCGTAAATTCTTCTACACGCTTGGAAAGTTCATTCAATCCGCACCACACTGTACCTTTTTAAAGCTTTTTACAGAACTATACAGAAGAACCCTCAACATCATTGGATGCCCCACTACTAAAACAAAAACAGTTGTATAGTTGTAGTGGTCATAAACAGCACAGCGTCACATTTCCCTTCATTTCCCCGCCAAATGTACCTTAATATTCACCCAGAAGTCTGATGTGCTCATTGTGAAAGCTCATAGCTGATGTAAACCATCTGTCCAGGGTTGGCACCGTGGTGGAGTTTGTAATGTAAAACCATTAAAGCAAAGTTGGTTTCACACACAGCTTTAACCAACAAAGACATGTTGATGAGCAGCGGCAGCCCTCTGTGAGCTGGGGAGGGAACGGTACTGAGGTTAATGAGGCTTTATTGATGCCAGATGCCTTTGCTAAAGACCCTGCCAATACCTTGCACGGTAAGGACTGCTCTGCCAGCTGTTGAGCCAGCACTACTACCTGTTTGTACACTCGGCAGAGGGAAACCAATATGTAAAGCTCTGTGAGGGAACACTGATGTGCAGGACACTGTGATTGAGAATGATTGCTAGCCACGGGACAAACTACCTCACCTGCTGGCTGAGGCGGCGAGCGGGCCCATCTTTTACCAAAATATTGACGGCCTGCTGACCTGAAAAGCACAAAGAAGATCCCAGTGTGAGCCTTCTTCAGATTTATTGCTCTATTCAGTCTCAGGCTATTGTCTGTTAACGTCCATTGTTCCTGCGTAGACAAACTTCAAATCTTACCTCATTTTTTTGGTAGTACATTTTGTCTTGATTACATGTAGTGCAGTAGAGAGGTGACTGAGAGGAAGGTCCCTGGCCGGACTTAAACTGGGGATGTTGTGGTTGCGGTACATGGTCGGTGTCTTCAGCCTCCCTGACACCAGGAATGGCCCCATTTAACCTCATTTATTTCATGTTGCAGCTGTTTGTTATCATAATGCGAAGCTCTGCTGACTCGTTCTTTTCTCCACCAGGGGAAGAAACTGCCTTCCAACATCGACGAGGACGCAGAAGAGGGAGACGTGTCGGACGAGGACAGTGCCGATGAGATGGAGGACGACTGCAAGCTGATGAACGGAGATGTATGTACATACATTGTTTGGTCTTTTTTTTTTCTCCACTTCGCCACATTTATCTCATCATGTATCTACCGGAGTTACAGGCAGCCGATTTGTCCTCTTGTCCAGCAGATGAAGTGTGAATTGTGCGTGTTTTTCCGCTGTTCTTGATGGTTCATGTTTAAACTAAGCACTGGTGATTTGTGTGAGTGTTCTTCCTCTCCTGTCTTTTAGTGTATCTGCTATATTGCTATGTCTGCTGTTTGCTTCGGTCTCCTTCTCTGTGTGTGGCTATCTGTTCTCATTTCCTGCTCTTCTCCCTTCCCTTCTTCTTCTTCTCTTCAACTGTTGCTTGCTTCTTTCAAAGTGGAAGGTACTGTATACAAAGCTCATTCTCAACCACCTCAGAAAATCCTCACCCATTCATCTGCCATACTTTCTCATCCTGCCTGGGAATGCTTAAGGTGGTAGGCCCCAAATACATTTAGCAATATTGTATCTTTAAGATGCTCCCATCAAATATGTTGTGTAAAGATTCTTTATCTGGAACCAAACCATCTGAGCCGTAGCTCTTTGTAAACTTAGGTAGGCAGCTACAGGATGGACAATGTTTCAAGTGGGACAGTTACATATACTCTCGGGGAATAATTATATGAATTTTACAGGAATTAACTGATGAATGATGAAGATTAATAACTTATTTTTGTGTCTAGTAGCATCTAATTTATTGAAAAACAGCCATGGAAGGTGAGCAGCTGGTAGAAGTTTGAGTTAAAGGGATAGTTTGGGTGTTTTGAAGTGGGGTTGTATGAGGTACATAGTCAGTGTATCACCTACAGTAGATAATGGTCGGTACGCCCACAGTTTGGAAAAGCAGACAGGAGTATAAGCACCGGAGTAAAGCAATGTACTGCTGTGGACGTGGGCAGCAGCAAAACATATTTTAGACACCTAAAAAAAAACATTTTAAGCCTGACCAATATGGCCAGTGGTTAACACACCAGCACCACAATTGCTATGGCAGGTTAAAATTGTTAACCATTGCATAAAGTATCTTAAGTATTCAGCATCTTCCTCCCAAGGTAATATTTATTTATTCTACACGAAATATGTAATCCCCCTGCATCATATCCATCATATCAAAATGGCAGCACTGACTTAATAAAAACTCAATATTGGTCCTATATGTTCAGTTTTTGACACATCTGCACTGAGCACGTAGAAATACAAGTCTGAATGGAGCATGTTGATGTTGCTTGCGGTCCGACTACAGACTTAAGTGGTTGATGGATACACTCTGCCACCATGTGGCTGAACTGAGCATGTGCATATTATTCTCAGCGAGGACCTCTTTTCATTTATTCCACTTCATCCTTATAATGTGTGTGTCCCACTATCATTCTCTGTCATGCTCTCACATGTCCGTAATGCATACATTACTAAAAGGTCCATTCCTCAACCGGTCTTGAACGTTCTGCATTATGTAACATAATGCATTGCTTCATCTTTGCTCCCTATAAAATGTGAATTCTGGTAGGATCCTGCATCTTCTTAGTCTGGTCAGATCCACAGTGATTATCATAAAGTGGGCATGTCTGTAAAGGGGAGACTTGTGGGTACCCATAGAACCCATTTTCATTCACATATCTTGAGGTCAGAGGTGAAGGGACCACTTTGAAAATGGCCACGCCAGTTTTTCCTCGTCAAAATTTAGTGCAAGTTTGGAGCATTATTTAACCTCCTTCGCGACAAGCTAGTGTGACACGGTTGGTTCCTTAGATTTTGTAGTTTTGTATGATATATCAAGATATCACCTATATGATATCTTCACCCTAACTTTAAAACTGAGCCCACTACAACATCCGAAATTATCGATTGCGTTATTATCTCGTTAAGTTTGACAGCCCTAATAAAAACCTTTAGTGACGTGCACCATGCAAATGATTTTGGTTTTATTTGCCCACGTTTTGAGATATGTCTCTAAGATTTCTGCACCATAAATAATACCCTATCATATGCACCACACATAGTATCATTTACTGTCCTACCGGAATCTGGAATTTCCATTCATTTAATGGTGCGGGAGGTTCTGCATTATGTAACGTAATGTATTGCTTCATCTTTGCTCCTCATTAAACTTGCATGATGTGTGTTCTTTCTTCTTTATCTGGTCAGACCAGCATCAGACAGACTATTACAGCAGGATCTCAGACAAACCCTCAATATATTTTGAGGGAAGATTGTACGGAACAGCAATTGACCTAATGCATGAGCATGTGGATCTTACTAAAAATGTATTTTATATTGTTCTTTGATGACTTTGTTGTGTCTGACAAGTAGTGCTGCTCCCTGAAAGTCGTCGAGTCATCGTCAGTGACCCCTAATTCGACTTGAAATTCATGAAATACACTGAGATATTCTGTCCAGCTTCAACTAACAATTGGTTTCATAATCAATTAATATTTAGATTTTTTTTTCAGTTAATAATACACCTATTAAACATCAGAACATGGTAAAAGAAATGTCCAAAAAGTCCAAGAAAAAAATCTTAAAATAAACTTCTTTTGTCCAACCAACCATCCAAATTAGAGAAAAGTAGCAAATTTTCACATTTGAGAAATTAAAACTGAGAGAATCTTTGGCATTTTTGCAAGATGACTTAATGACTTAAATTATTAATATATTATCAAAATTGGCATGTTAAGTAAGCTAACATACAATACTGTATGTGCAGAAATAAAAAAGATTCTAGAAAAGAAAGAGAGAAGTCAGAGATCCAGAAAGCTGATGTTAGAGGCCTCCTTCCTCCCTCGTCTCTTTATTTTTCACCTGGAAAACCTTTTTTTTTCACCTGTTTCACAGATGAGAAAATTTAAGGAACTTAGAAAGGTTATCCTTGCAAAACAATTTTTCACCTGTTCTTAAAACACAGGAGAGAAAATAATTTACATCAGACTAAATGGATTATTATTTTCTCACTTGTCTCTCAGGTCCTTCGTACAAATGTGTCACATTTCCGACATGGAAAATGTATAAAACTGAGCAATAACTCCCAGCAGACAGGAACTGTCCAAAGTTACTCTCACCTCTTGTGTCATGTATGAACATGTATCGTCATCATTCTCTGTGTAACTGTTCCTTCCTCCTCCAGACGTCCGCCAACAGGAAGCAGGTGGAGAACATGGCCAAGAAAAAGCTGGACAACCTGATGAAGGAGTCCAAGATCCGAGACCGAGAAGACCCAGACAGCTTCACCATCGCAGCCCTCCCTCCTGCTGGGAAGCCCACGGACAAAACTGGTTCTAAGGTAAACACAGACGGGGAGTCCCGATGCTACCTGTTAACCGACATGCTGAAAAAGAAGTTGTTGTCATCAAAAAGTAAGGAACTTAGAAAGATTATCCTGGCAAAATGTCTTTTTTTCTCCTGTTCTAAAGTCATAAACGCAGGAGAGATAAAAAATTACATCAGACATAGAAAATGGATCACCAGATTTCTTTCTCACTTGCCTCTCAGTGTATGTGTCCTAGAAAAACAGTGAAGGTGAAGTGATTTATTTCTAAGAGTTATCAGCTTGAATTTAATTGTTTAAATCATCCAGAAAATAACAGTTCAGTCCAATACGTGAACTGCAGCATGAACATAAGATGTCAGAGTGATTGACAGGGGAAATTTTTAATTTCAGTTAAAAATCTCTAAAATGTTTCCAAACAAAAACATGCTACGTTTCTTCTTTGCTGTCAGAGCAAAAGTGATGACGGGACAGACACAGCGGACGAGTCTAATCCCAGCAGCAACAAGCGGACAGGGCGCTCCTTCATGGGGAGCTTCTCGAAGCGCAAGGTTTGGCCTTTTTTATTTCTCCTCTCTTTGCTTCTCAGTCTTTCACATTCTGTAAACCTACCCAATCTTCCATCTCTGATGAGAACGTAGACAGGAAAAATGGTTTCCAGTGTTGACATTTAATCAAAATGTGTTTCTCGTTAATTTGGTTTGAAGAGAGCAAATCAGACTCCTTGGCTGTGGATGATGTGTTATTATGTGACATAGCGGGTTGCTGCAATTTAAATGGGTTGACAGGAAAAAAACGAAATAATCAACAAAGAGTATTTTATGATCTGTTTGATCAAATGCAGTGCTGAAGTCGAGTAGGACAGAACCAGTCACTCTGATCCTGTCTATATCACTCAACCATGGATCAGTCTGCTGCATTAAAACTGTAAAACCTCAATATGCATGCTGGAATTGTGAGTTTAGTTTGTGTGAAACACGATCAAACCCCACTATTTCCATTAACTTACTAAGTACAGGAAGAATACTGTTAGACCGAAGTGTTCAAGGATGCAGCCACAGTAGAGAATGAAGTTTCATCCGACAAAATATGTCAAAATTCAGATAAAACTCAGATTACCATGAACAACAAAGTATTTACATGGTGATTGTACAGGTAGGTTTTTTATTATTATTCAGAACTACAAATTTATGGTTTAGCATCCAATTAATAATGATAATAATAATAATTATTATTATTATTATTATTTTGAAAATAAGAAATCTTAGGACATCACTTCTCACCCCTGTAGATTAGGATAAGGGATGGATGATTTTTTTTAAATTAAATATTTTTCATTTCTTAGACTTAATGATCAATGAAAAATAATCAGCAGATTAGAAATCATCTTCACCAACACATGCGCAGCATTTCGAAAAAAGCGATGCAAGAAGCCGTTTCCAGAGGACACTAAAAAGTGATGCACACGGCTGGGACACGCAGGAGTTGTTGTTGTTGCCGTTTGTGGATTATGAATTTATTTTTAATTTAAGTTCATTATCTGTCAGTGGTGTTGGAAAATGAGCTGACATGTAAATGTTTTTGGCATGATTCAGATATTATTGCAGGTATCTGCTGTTAGCCTAGTGATGGCCTTTAACTAACTCTTATTCTCATTACTTTTTACAGTAGATGACCGAACAGACTTTTTGTTTTATTTTGAATCTTGGTCAATTATACAGCTATTCTTTTTTTTTTTTTTTTAAACTCTGTCCAATATTCTTTGGTCCCTCATTTGTTAATGACTCTGTCTTCTGCAGAAAAAGACAACTAAGCTGAAGAAGACTTTGAGCTTTGAAGACACAGATACAGACCAAGAGAGTACAAGTAGCGCCTCCCGTGCCCCCTTGCACCACAGCAAGTATGCTATTCAAACACACACATACACACACACCCCTCTAATACTGTATGTTATATGAGTGTGTTGTCGTCCCTCTGATGTAAATTATTGCACTTATACATATTATCATAATGAATATGATGGATAGATGTTCATACCTATATTTCAGGATTAAAATTCAACAAAACCAAATATGACATAGTTAATCTGTCGCAGATTTTGTCTTAAAGGGGACATATTATGAAAAACTCACCTTCTCAGTGCTTGTGCACACATATCTGGGTATCTGGAGTACGTACCAACCCACAAACTGTGTAATAAGACAACCCAGTCAGGTGTGGGCTGTCTAGATCAGAAAACATGTGACTCAACAAGACATTCAGATTTGGCTCCCCTTAATATGTCACATGCAGGCTCATTAGAATATACACCCCCCGCCCTCCGCCCCTTCCCCCCCCCTCCCCATCTGAGTATCTCCACCCACGCCTTGAGAACTACCTTTGCAAATGTGCATCATATTTTTAGACTGGACTTTTTTGGAAGGGGGGCTTAAAGAGACAGGTGCTAAAACAGAGTGTTTCAGACAGAGGGTGAATACAGGTATATTCATACAGATGGTATGAGATTAAAAATGTGTTTTTTTTTTTACATTAAAGCGTGTAAACATGTTCTAGTAGAAACACAAAATACAAGTATGAACCTGAAAAAGAGCATGATGTGTCCCCTTTAAATTATGTCATGATGTTTTGTGTATTTAAGCACTTGTCGTACGTTATTATGTTATCTGCTGATTCAATTTACATATATGTGTTTACTTCTGTAACCTTTGACCTTTGACCGTACAGAAAGAAGAAGACCATGAAGTTATCCAGAGCTCTGTCTGATCTGGTCAAATACACGCGGTCTGTGGGTCTCTATGATGTCGAGGCACAAGGTGAGAAGTTCTGTTTCTGCTTCCCCACAGTTATTAGTTATACTCACTACTTACTACTCACTCACAATGCTGAACCTGATGCTAACTGCATATTAGGGACAGTGGTTTTGCTACTGGTAACTTTTAATTGAGATTGATTCCTTGATTAAGGTATAAACTGTCTGAAAGGGATGTTCTTTATCTGGATTCCAATGAAGATGAGTTCAATCAGTCGATTGGCTCTCATAAGAACTCCATACAGTATAGGAAGCTGTTTGCTATCTTATTGGCGCTGAGTCCATAGTATCTTAAAGTAACACAAACTTATTAAAATATATACAGTATGGAAGATTTAAAAGTTAACATGGAGTTATTATACAAATATAAAAACATATTAAATATAATATTATTATGTAAAACATCATCCTATCACTGCCCTTTAATATTGCAGATAACATATGAATACTCAAAATAAACAGGTTTTGAAGTCAGCAGTTTAAATCTTTCTAACTCCCTGTTAGCTGAACCTCATTGATAACATTAGAACTGAGTTGTAGTTCATGAGTTCATGATGAAGGAAACAAAGATGTGTGTTTGTGTTGCCCCCGGCAGCCAGCTGCAGCTGGCAGGTGTCGTCGCTCAGCGAGACCAAAGCCCACCAGGTGATGCAGCAGAAAGCCACGTCCTTCATCCACTTCAACCAGCGGCAGCTCTCCCGCATCTACCCTTCCTCTTACCGCGTGGACTCCTCCAACTTCAACCCCCAGCCCTTCTGGAGCGCCGGCTGCCAGCTTGGTATGAGCTTAACTCCAACCCACCTGTGCGCTTCATGATCATCGTATTCAAAGACATGATCCATGCTGCTGCAACTGCTAATCATTACTTCTGCCAGTTTGTCAATACTGAACAGTCTTTTTCTGTCAATCAGCTGCAGTGTTTTCTCCTCCAGCACGTTAAAGTAAGACATCCAGCCCACCGACAATAATGAGGTGAACTGTTTTGATTTCAGTCGCACTCAACTACCAGTCAGAGGGCCGGGTCCTGCAGCTCAACAGAGCCAAATTCTACAGCAATGGCAACTGTGGCTACAACCTCAAGCCTGCCTGCATGTGTGAAGGTCAGCATATAAAAACAGGTTCATTCATCATTTTAGTTGGAAATATGGAGTTGATTTTTTAACTTAGACCTCAGGAATACTTTAATGTTGTAATTTCAGTTTGGCGCTGTCAGGCATGAAATCCAGTATGTCCTGCTTGTTTTGGTTATGTGTGAGCATTACATTAATGTGCTAATATATGGAGAGGATATTTACCTCTTTTTAATAAGATGTCAATGTTTTCTTACTAGAAGCAGAGTGATCAGAGGTCACAGATATTTCCTTTCTTCCCATTGCAGGTGCCTTTAACCCTAACCTGGAGGACCCACTGCCAGGTCAGATGAAGAAGCAGCTGGTGTTGAAGATCATCAGCGGCCAACAGCTGCCCAAACCCAAAGACTCTATGCTAGGAGACAGAGGAGAGGTAGGAGACACGCACTGTACAACTGTAGTGTCTTTTTTTGAAGGTAATTAAACATACTATAAAAAACATGTACATGCCAAAAATATAACGGGATTAATATTGTAATATGTTGTGCTTGTAAGTAATTGTAGTATGTGTCTGTGAAACATTTGCTCTTTCTCAAATCTTTTAAAAGTCCAGTGTGGATTATAGCATTTCGGGGATCTATCAGAAGAAATGGAATACAGCCTAATATTCATAGCCAAGGGGGGCTGTGTGAAGTCTGATACATGTCCTCAAGTGATGTCACTTGAGTCAGCATCAACTGGGGCTGAAGACTACAAGTTTGAAAATGAAAGAGATCTGGAGGTTTGGAGTTAGAAAGAAGAGAGCATACCAGACCTCTGTAGACCTCTGCTCATCTCTTGGCTAGAGGCTCGCTCTAGGCTACGTTAGCCTCTATTAGCATAAACTCATCTGAAAATTCTGAAAAATGAAGTCGAGTGGTCGATTTGCATTGTGGGTAATGTAAGCGCCAGGTTTTGACAAGAAAGAAGAATGTGCAATGATAAATCAGTGGAATAGTCTTAATATATTCTCTAGGGAAAGCAACACCAGGGAGTTTTACAAAGGTTGTTTCGTAGGAACGTAGATCAGATTAGTCCACTGTTTGAAAAACTGCCAAACAAAAAAACAATGGAATGTGATCATCGAAAGGTCTTGGAACTTTACATCAGAGCAAGTGGTTAGTATGAAGCAATAACTTAATACTGTGTAACATCTCTCTGTCAGATCATTGATCCCTTTGTGGAGGTGGAGATCATCGGCCTCGCGGTGGACTGCTGCAAGGAGCAGACCAGAGTGGTGGATGATAATGGTGAGTTGATGGAGAGGTGAATTACTCAGGTTCATCTGTTTTCATAAACTTCAGATACTTTGTGATCAAGTCTGCCTTTTTGGGAGGAATGTGGGAGGAAATTGCATTAAAAAAATCAATTCAAGAAATACCTTGCCTATTACTGGACAGGAAAGATCCCATAGCATGAAACCGTATAGAGCAATCATTAATTGCAAAGGGGCTTTGAAGAGCACAGCTGCGGAAAGTCGAGTGATCCACCTCTAGACTGTCGGACAAATGATGAATTGACTGCCGGTCAAATCTATAGTGTAAAATCAATCAGCTCCATGGTTGGTTGATCTCCTGGTCACGGAACACTCTTCTCGGGATGCATTCATTTTATTAATTTATAGCCATAAACCTAGCAACGTTGTGGTTAAAGGTGCGCTAAACGATATTTAGAGCATTAATATAGCAGCAAGCAACCATTTGCTATGTAAAGATATAGAGGAGTAATGTGTACCTGAGCAGAGAAGGAAGTCGCTCTCCCTCTGTGTGTGCTGTGTTCTGAGCTTCTCCGTGCTTTGTTGACATAGCCGGGCCGCCAGCGCGTGGCTTTTATTGCATGTTCATGCATGTGAGCGTGTCCCACTGGCTAGCTCACGACTCCCGCTCCACACTGTGCTCATATGGCGGTTGCACCTGATAGCGCTGTCCCGACCGACGGCGCTGTTGCTAATAACAGAGATGAATACAGAGATGAACAATGAATGAATGACTGAGGAGCACTGTATCACCAGATCAAGCAGTGAATGATATATTGGTGAGATGTATTAACTTGTGGAAACGCAGGTGGCCACTAAGCAGATGATAACCAAGACTTTAAAGGTGCCAAATTTGAAATTCAGAGCATATCTGTGATAGAGAGATTGCCTCCACATCGCTCTCAACGAGCGAGAGTGACGTCTGAGCCGGCAGCTAGCAGCTAACGGTGCAAACAACGTCAACGGTGCTGACGGAGCAAACCGTATTTACCTGAGGGGAAACCAGAGAGTGGGCGCTACGCTTCCACGATGACACCGTTGGTCGGGATGGCAGTATCAGCGGTAACCGCCATACGATAGCAGTGCAGAGCAGCGGCATTAGCTAGTGTGGAACAGACACAGGACTCACATGCACTAACATGCATGCACAGCCAGAACGGCTATGTAAACAAAGCATAGAGAAGCTCTGATTACAACACGCGCGCACTACCGATCGGGAACTCGCGAGAAAATGGCAGCGGGGTAGAAAAAAAGTTTATGAGCTGAATCCCAAGTGAGCATTTCAATTCTGGAAATTCAATCCATGGAAACAGGAGTTTAGTTGGGTGGCGTTAGAGAATGTGGGTGAAATTCCAGTTTAATTTACTTAAATAAAGATTAAATGTTGAACCCTGCTGGTGTCAAGTTACTCTTTACAACTGTGGAATCTTAGCGCAAAATCAATTCATTTCAATGCAATCACTGGCCAGTTTGCTGTGAACACACTACTGACTGCTCTTCAGGGCTGATTTCTGTAAATTGAGCCACACATTGTGTCCTGGTGTTTGCACGAGGAGAGCTGCGGTTTGTTGTAGTTTGCCTTTAACATGTGATTAAGGTATGTACTGTATGTGCTGATTAGAGCAATGCATTGGTTGAATGTGACTCTTACTTGTGAATGTGCGTGTTTGAGCTGTCTGCACGGGTTCTGATCTATAATTGATGAGCTCAGCACGAGGAGACGTGCACAGGCAGCACCTCTCAGTCTGCTTAGTCTGCTCACACACACACACACACAACCTGAATAATTGATGAGTGCTGAGCTTGCTCTCTGACTCTCCTGGAGCGTCCACTCTCTCTGTCCTCTGTCTATTTACCTCTCTTTCGCTCCCTCTCCATTTATCTGCCTAACTTCTCCTCTCTTTTTATCATTTGTCACACTGTCTTTTCCCTCTTTCTCTGTCCTCCCCCTGCTCTCTCCTCTCCTGCCCCCCCCTTCCCCTCCACCCCTTCTTCCACCCCTGCCTATCTTGGGACGGTCCCGTAGGGTTCAACCCGATGTGGGAGGAGACTCTGGTGTTCACGGTCCACATGCCGGAGCTCGCCCTGGTGCGTTTCCTTGTGTGGGATCATGACCCCATCGGCCAGGACTTCATCGGCCAGCGCACCATCGCCTTCAACAGCATGATTACAGGTAAGACATGGTAAAGCACCTGCTTTTAGATGGAACTGATGGGTACCTCACCAACCTCACCCGCATCTTCCGTGGATCTTGATCACCTCTAAAAAATCCTTCTTTTTTGCGTTTTGTTTTTCATGTTCCGTGATATCATTTCAATGGACGTGGAAATTCTATTTGCTGAGAGTAAGATAATTAACAGTGTAAGGTGTCAGTTAAATAAAAGTACTGCATGGAGCATTGTTGCCATTCTCTTCAATATGATTTGTATGATTCACCTTAATCGTATATATTTATTTTAAAATTGATTAGTGTTACAGTGTTTAAATATCAGAAACCCTTTTGGAATGATTCTGAGACTATGATTCTGAGTACTATTATGACTGACTTAAGGCCTTTACACACATTAATTTGCATGTCAATATGTTCGTGACAACTGTTGTTTTTTTGTCACGAGTCCTTTCACACAGAACACGAATATTAGGTGGCGAAAAGGTGACGTAATTTTTTTTCCGGAGCAGGGGTTAATTTTTTCTGTGCTTTCGCACTGCGAATAAAGGCATCAATCAATCCCTTTGTGCTGAATAGACGTAATCAATATGTTCTTCACAGTTATTTAAAAGCTTTTATTATGAAGCAGCAAAACCAGGAAATGTTGGGTTTTCATCAGCAGCGACTCAACAAGACTCCTATACAGCTGAAAGCGAAACAGTAAAATAAAGCAGATATCTGAAAGTACAAGCGGACGCAGGAGAGAAACTAAACTTCAAACCACAGAGATTCAGTTAGAAGCTACAAATGTCCTGTGAGCTGAACATGCAACGTATTTCTCTCTCGTCTCCTGCACAAACCATAGTTGAGTCTCGCAACACACGCTTGTTTGAGGGGAAGAAGGAAGGTTGTCACTGGTTGGCTGCGGCCGGCGAGACGTTGGAGGCGGGGTCAGGCACACTTTGGACCAACTCTGGAGATGGTCCATCTCTGGCGCAACTAGGCGCGCTAAAACCGTTAATGGAAACGCAAATCACAGCGGCACGGGTTTGACGTGGCGCGGCCAAAAGTGCTGATTGAAAAGCCCCACGTTTGGTTTGTTTGTTAGATAGGATCTATACCACGAGAGTGTTGCATTATATACTTTCTAAATAGTTTTGATGTAAAATGATCTGATAGATGGTGCTGGTGAAAAGCTTGAGTTGGAGTCAGTGCTTAGAAGTAGAACATCAACCATAGAAGAAGTTTATTTCACACTGCTGATTGATACAGTAGGTATTCATCTACAGCCATTTCTTTTTCTCTTTTTATCGTGCAAAAAAGTGGAAACGAAACAAGTGTGAGACGATACAAAACGTGGCGTTGAAAGACAGAAGAGATAGTAGAGTCGCAAAATAATCAGACATAATCAAAACTGAACAAAACAAAAGAGAAAACAAACAAACAAACAACCAGAGAATCTATTTCCATCTGCCCTGTTGTGTTTAACTCACTGTGGTGTGTGTGTGTGTGTGTGTGTGTGTGTGTGTGTGTGTGTGTGTGTGTGTGTGTGTGTGTGTGTGTGTGTGTGTGTGTGTGTGTGTGTGTGTGTGTGTGTGTGTGTGTGTGTGTGTGTGTGTGTGTGTGTGTGTGTGTGTGTGTGTGTGTGTGTGTGTGTGTGTGTGTGTGTGTGTGTGTGCAGGTTATCGCCACGTGTACTTGGAAGGTATGGAGGAGGCTTCCATCTTTGTTCATGTAGCTGTGAATGACATCACTGGTAAGGTAGGTACTACAGAGGAAGGTAGCTGAAAACGTGGAAAAAAATGTGTCATCTTTGCTCTATAATTGAAATTAAATTAAATTAATAATAGTACAGTAATAGTCTGTCTTAATAAGTACCCAACTGATATGGGATTTTTTAAACTGACTTTTGAATATCCAATGATATATCAGCTGATAATATTTTTTTAACAAATATTTTTGATAAGAAACTTGTTTTAGTTTTTTGTTGTCAAATGTGTTTATTGAGTTTTTCAGTTTTCCATTTAGCAAAAGACAGACCGTTTAAAACGTAACACTGTTCAGCTCAGAAAAAGAGACGGAAAACAAAATACATCATTCTCTACAGGCACATCTGTCAAACATCATTTTGAGTCAGTTATCACCTTATCACAACAACACCACCATAGTTGGACCTAAGCATCTCATATACTTCATATTAATTTTGTTAGTGGTCTTGGAGTGTATTACTGTAGACAAGTCAGGAGATCTAGCAGGATATTCTCCATTATTATCCTATTCCAACCAGAGCTTGTGAGAGCCTTATAGGAAATCCATGTATTTTTCCTTGCACAGAATGTCAAGACGATAAACAATTTTTTTCTGATGTACATTCGTAATGTGCATACTTGGTATGTCCAAAGAGAAGAGATACTTTTCTGAGAGAAGCGTAAAAGGTAGTTTCTGGATATATCATATTTTTGTACGATATGATTAAAGACCCAAAGGACCCCATTCCTCAAAGAGGTCCCTGAAGAAAGAAATACCTTTCAAGTCCCAATGTTTGAAACCTAGATCTAAGACACCTGGTAGAAAATAAGGGCTATCAACTATTGGAGTAAGAGTGGATGTTAACCCGGATCTTCCTTAAACACGTGCTGCTCTCCAAACCTTAACTATGTTATTTATTATTCGGTTATTGAAAAAATTTTTGACTGATGTCAGGTTTTCTAGAAATGTAAATTTGAAAGAGGACATTTAGACAGTGAGGCTTCAATATCTAGCCACGTTGAGGAGATGGTGTTATGGAAAAGGTCAGTTTCGTGTTACAAAAGGGCACTGAATTGATATTTGTGAACAGTCAAGGTCCGGTTTGATTTGATCAAATAATGGACTGAAGTTGGTTTTGAACAACTGGTGGAACTCGGGCGTAATAAATATTCCCAAACACACAAAATCTGTGTGGGACCATCTAAAAGGAGAGGGAAAGGGGGGACTACACACCTGAAGACGATCACCTAAAGGGTTAGCTTAAAGCTGCAGTCGGTAGAAATGGAGCAAATATGATTAAAAAAAGTTATTTTTATAAAACGCTCATTATATCCTGAACGTAGTGCATGAGACGGGTAATCTGAAAAAAATGATGTGCCTCTGTGTCCTGAAATGACCTGTGATTGGCTAAAGTATCCCGTAACGGGCTCGATTTTTTTAAAGCTTGAAAACAGAGCCATGAGGAGGTGCAGAAGTCAAGTGATCTCTCAGAACACTTGAATTACAATATGCTAAAAGGTTATTATGGAACTTTTGCCCAAAGATGCCAAAAATATACTGCCTACCCCCACTTTCAGATTTAGAATAAACATTAGAAATGTATTTTATATCCAGAGAAAGCACTGAATTCAGTGATATCTTTTATTAAGTGGTGAACTGATACAGTAGGGTTAGACATACATATTAAAACATCATCAGCGTACAAAGAAACTGGCCAACAACCAGTCCGGATATTTCAGGCTCATACAGCGGGCACCCCTGCCTTCTCCCTCTGAGAACCTCAAAGTTTCCCGATCTAACCACATTTGTTATGACTAAACTTGTATTTTTTAATAATTACTGTGCTAAGTGGCACATTTTACTGTGTAAAAATAAACATATCAGTACTTTTTGGGGGCCAACCTATGTAATGGAGACTCTGTTTCTAAATGACCTCAAACATATCTTTGGCATTACAATATATCTGCAGGTATTCTAAAATTGTCCGATATATCGGCCCGTCTGAATTATTGATTAGGCTCAAGTGTCAATAAATGTTAAAGCACAAAATGATCAGAACTGTGTGCAGGTATCCTCAATCAAAGGAAAGCTTGGAAACAACATGGACTGAATGAAATTATCTAAAAGTAATCCAGAATTGTTCAGGAACGAACAATAGATGACCAGTTGTTTGATCTCTTTGATTTGTTGACTGATGGCTGCGGGGATTTCTATTAATGGACCAGCAGGACTAATGGTGATCAATTTTTTTCAAATAATTCCTCTAATACTGCTTAGGGCTTGTTATTATTTCATATATATATATAGAATATAGAAACTGATCAAGGAATCTTAGCAAGCATTCGATGCCAGCGTTCGGTACTTGACAGTTTGGTACTGTGGGCATATTTCAGTCAGTACCCAAAAAGTGTAGGTTTGATACCCAGCTCTTTGACGGCTTTTTATGGCAACAAAGAAATGAAAGGGGAAATATTAAGGTCAGACATTGTCGCCGGCTGAAAATGTATTAATTGATTAACTTTAAACCCAAAGGGAAATTGGTGTGCAGTGTGGACACAAAATTAAAACACAATCCAAGACATAACTCACACATGGTAACACCCGACACCAGTGACAGCACATGGTATAATAGAGTTATATGAAATGTAGGTTAACTTATAATGTGCTTCACTTATGGCCAAAAATATGTACATAAATGAATATCTCAATGGTCCAGCATATAATGATATTTTAGGGATTTATCTCAGTTTCAACTTTGTGTCAATAGTTTTGGTTTGTCCCTTTCGTGTGTCCATATGACAATGTCCCTGTACACAAAGCCAGCTCCAAACAGAAATGGTTTTCCCACTTTGGTGTAGAAGAACTTGACTGGCCTTGCCCAGAGCCTTGACCAACACCTTTGGGATGAACTGGAATGCTGACTGAGCATACATTTCAGCAGAAACAATTGCTCAGCGAAAATGAAAATGTTGCTCTAGCAGATGTATTATTGCTGTTATTTCTGTTTCAAAATGATATTCATGAATAATGCAGTCGTTGCTATGAACACACTAAGCTGTGATTTTATTTCCCTTTGACTCTTTAGTTTCAGCTGTCTCCGACCACGTTGTAAATGACCGTTCTGTTGTTCACATTGTCCTTACTTTGAACTTCCTCTTTCTCAGCTGTTGCTCTGAGCCTCATGTTGTGATTTCTCTCTTGCCTCCCACCCCCACCCATTTTTTCTCTCTTCCATCCTCTCCCCTTCTCTGATTTTTCGCTCTCTTCCTGTGTCTGTTTGTGATTTCAGTGGACCCCTCTATTTCCAAACGCTCCATTTAGAGGCAGGAAATTTTTAGGAGCCCTGAAGCTGCCGTTCAAAACTCAGGTGTAGTGAGACCCAGTCGGCATCTTGCATGAGCCACATGCCCACTCCCCCACCCCACAAACACACACACAGCCCCCTCCTGTCAGCCAACTGCAAGCATTAATAACTATAAGGCCAACTCATGCTTCACATGAGTTATGAAGGCTTGACTTGCCTGCATCTTCATTGACCCCCCCTCCCCTCAAGTAGATCCAAAGTCATCAACCTACACAGTTAAAGAGTTTGATAGAAGAGAAACAGATGTGAGCCAGGAAATCTGCCAGGCTGCAGGGACTCTTTGTAACTCTCTGGTGTTTTTTTTGCTGATAGCATTTTTTCCTCTGAACTCAGGAGTTTTTTTCAGTGTGCTGCACTGCAGGGGTATTAAGTTCAAGTGCCTTTGAGGACATCTATTAATCGTTACGGTATCGCTACCCTTGTTTTTTATTCAGTGTGTCTGCTATTTACTTTTTCTGCCCTAGAAAAACACTGTGCAGATACATTTTACTTGACAGTGGTTTATTGTCAGATAATCTCGCTGTAGGCAACGGCACCAGATTTTGGTATCTGAAGCCTTCTGGTTTGTAGTCCGTTTGTAGTCCGAGTAGTATTGACCAGTATTGACCAATCACGTTTGAGCGGGCTTTTGTTGCATGCAGGTAAACAGTCCGTGTGGAGAGCAAAAAAATCGGAACGCATCGGCCGAAATGCAATCTCGGAACCAAACGACTATTACGTTTTTTATTAGTTTAAAAATAGCTTGTAAACTGGCTACAACTTGTGAAACAATCCAGTCGTAGATCTCAACTCCAAATCCATCTACACATTTCAAGTTGCTAATCGGACTATAAACTATGACCAGCGCACAGAAGAGGAAGTCTTGGCCCGGCTACCTGTTGGCTACACCGGAACCCCGGAAATATTGTCCGTTGCCCCAAGAGGCTAAATTGTCGTCCGACCGATAGCTTCTCTTGAGATTTTGGATTTGGATCGTCACTGTCGAAGCTCTCAGTCTAGTTCTTTTGTAGTTTTTACATTAAGTCATTACGTAATGTTGTGTACTGTATCTAACATTTGCTGTATTTTATAGAATCAAATTCTTGTTCTCAAAGCATACTACTGCACTGTAAGTTTTTTCAGCTACACCCCTAGAGTTTACCTGGCAACATCCACTGTAGCTGGAGGAGTAGCGCTGGTTCGATGATGGATATTTTTTTAGGAACCGGCTCAGAATCCACAATGTCTTGTTTTTCCCTCTTTTTTATATCTCAAGCAGTGTGGCTCTACTGACCTCTCAGTCTGTCGGTCCAATACATAAATCCACAATCAAATATTTTGGACAACCATTGGAGCCCTTGGAACACCCCTGCTTCCAGTTCTTGACCCTTTAAGCTAAACTAAACATGCCTGGACTAATCTCAGTTCTAGTTCTCCCATAATGTCGAACTTCTGCTTTAAGGTGAAAGTTTTTTTGCAGGCCAAAGGCACCTCAGGCAGCAGCACATACTCTACTGAGTCTCCTGGTAGTTTAATAATTGTCATGTTCAGTTCAGCCTACATTTCCCCTTTTTTTTCCACAAATACTTCTTTTCTTTGTAATCTTGTCTTTTTGTCTTTACTATTGCTTTCATGTCGATAGCTGTCCAGTAAGCATCTCACCACAGTGGTCAGACTATTTGGATCTACTTCTTTCACATTGTTTGAAACTTAACAATACCATTTAATGGCAAGGGTTTTAGGTAATCTAATATCATGCCTTGTCCCACTAAAGCTCCATTTGGTGGGGCATTTCTTTGGACTGGTCCAGTGATATTTTACAAGATTGTCTGTCAACGTGAGTTTCACAATCACTGATGTCATTGTCTGAATGTCCTCATCACTGCCATCATTTTTGCCCCCGTCTTTGTGATGTTTGACCATTACCATGCAGCACCTAAAGGCACAGCAAACGTCCACGCATTGTTATTGATTTTTAAGTCTGTGTAATCTGAATATTAAACAAGTGAAACAAATAGTTAAACAGTTTGAAGGCCAGCTTTATAGAGTGCTGCAGGGATGACGTATTTTTGTAAGCCAACCAGGAAGTTAGCATCAAACTGTTTCCCTCGACAAAAGCCAATGGCATACTTGGATGTTTTTTTGTTTGTTTGTTTGATTTTTTTGGGATAATTTTTGAAGATAATCACACAAATGAAGAGCACTTTTTATGATTTTTGAAGTGTGAATGCAATCGCCAGAAGTAAAATACTATCGTCAGGCCACAAACGAAATACACCACGGTCACATGAACACGAGTATATACAACTGTAATAGCTTCAAAATTCACGAGTGTGATATTTACTGACGTATTTCATATACCGGAGAACAAAACGTTAAAATCTCTAAAAGCTTGTGTTAACCACAGACCTTATTTCAAGCATCTAACCAAAAACCCATTCATTGACTTCGAGACGAGGGAACCGGAAGCGCTAAAATGCTAAATAATTTTCAGTTTTAGGACTCATTCCTGCATCATTCTACACTGATCATTTATAAGTCACCTCTTAGGAATCTGGATTTTTCCATTCATCTTAAAGCCACTATTTTCAGAAAGTCTATGTGATTATGGAATTTTCATTATTCTGATGCCGTAAGTTTTTGTATGTAGAAAAATCAGCCAACCCACGTCAAAATTGGTTACTTTTAAACAATAAATCCAGTGTTGTAGTTGTCAGAACCATTGTGTTTCTACCACTAGGGAGCACCAAAATTGGAAGATTTTCAATTCCTACTACAATTCCGTATTGAGTTGTAGAGCTGCTCTTTGTGTGTTTAACTTTGACAGGTAGCTTCAAGCATGTTTGCTTAACTAATAATTTACTACTGGGACTATAGTTGCTGTATACAGATGTGAAGATGTGAAGGCTAACACTTTGAATCCAAGTGGAATTCAAAGCTGGGCCGCATGGATTACAGCTGAATGATCACTTTAAAGACTGAATGATCATTCACACGTGTCATTACAGGGAATTTCTTGGGGAAATGGATATTGATGGAATTTGTTAGTTACTTTTCAAGCATGCTCACTTTACAAAACCTGGCCATGTATGATTGCAATAATACAGTGCGGACCAGTGCCACCTGCATTATGGCAAATATTGTTCCTGTATGACCTCTCTGTGACTAATTCATTTTGGTTTGTTAAGATTCATTGTGTTTGACAATGATGTTTTGTTGTGTTTTTGTCAGGCCAGAGCAGCCAGCGGCATAAAAGGGCTGTTTCACAGAAACCCAAAGCAGGGTTCCCTGGACAGCCATGCTGCTGGGCAGCGCGGCCGTAAGCACCCGTTCGGTGCCCACCTCCTGCGCCGCACTGCCAGTGCACCCACCAAAGGCCAGCCCAAAGTCAAGAAGGGCTTCCCAGAGATTGCCATCGACACCAAAGACTACAGCTCAGAGGGCGCTAGTGAAGAACGAGAGTCTGAGGATAGGGACAAGGCCTCTGCTGCCACCTCTCACCAGCCCACACCACCACAAAACCGCAACAGGGAATCGCTGGCATCCCACCAAGCCAAGGGCCCCTGGGACTGTCCTGACACCAATGGGGCTTTTCACCCTGAGGAGGGTAAAGGTAAGAGCCCACTTTTTGCTCGGCGAAGACCCGTGAGTGAGCCTCTGAAACGGGCCGGTCGGCTTCGCTTTCACGACCCGCTGGACACAAAGCCAGGGGTGTTCGCCCGCGTCGCACTTAATAGCTCAGGCAGGGTGGGAATGTCCTCCAACTGTATCACATGTGTGATTGGCTCCAAGGAGAGTCCGGAGGCTGAAAGAAAGGGTCAGATTAAGGAAAGGCAGGGATGCGAGTCCAAAACGGCAGATGGTGAGAGACAGGAGAGAAGTAACCTCACCTCCTCGTCCAAGACACAAGTTCAGCCAGAGCCCGCAGCCAAGCCCCAGTCCCTTGCTGCCCAGACAGAGTCACAGCCATCTCCTTCCCTCCCCAAGTCATGCTCAGAGGCCCAGTTACAGGACTCCCCCAAGGCTCTCCGGCCTATCCCCTTCCCTAGATCCAAAGCCAGGCAAACTCTGGGTGCAGAGCACATCCGACATGAGCCTGACGCATCACAGAAGAACGCCCGATCCTGCAGCGTTCCCCGAAGATGCTCCCCCAACACTGTAACACCAGAGCGCAGCCTCACACCAGAATGCAGGACCAACCTCCGTTGGCAGCAGGCGACATCCCCCAACTATGGCACCGTTTGCGGCTCAACGCTCGCCCCGTTCACAAACAGCAATGCAAAAAATGAAGGTTTCTCGCTCAGTGACAGCAGCAGCTGTGAGAGCTTTGGCAGTCTGAGCAGCTTTGAATCGCCTCCTATGCTGCCTCCACGTTCTGTCCTCGACAGCCGCAAGAGGGCTGCAGGCACCCTGCAGCGCGAGATGAACGCCCTGTTTACCCAGAAAATGGAAGAGTTGCGCCATAAGTCCCCCATGTTCTTCGCCGGTAAGATGTATGTGAGGCAGCATTAGCGATAACCCCGTATAGCTGCTGCGTAGTGGCCGTAGAGGGCCTTTTATGTCCTGTAGGCTGTAGACTTCCAGTTAGCCTCCATACATGCCAAGACCATGAATGTTTGGTAGTAATAAGACGGAGTCTCAGAGTCATCCCTCTGCTGTGTCATCCCATGTGTCCCTGATAGTTTGAGGACAAAATCTAAACTCCCAGCTATTTCTTCCCATCGTGAGATTTCAATTCTAGCGTCTGTAGCTTTACCCTAAACCTCATCAATGATTCAATTCAATGCAGTTGATTCCAATTTTGGAATATTTGCAATTGTTTTTCTCTGTGCATTAAAATCCTGTATCTGATACGAACCCCATGCTTTACAGATGAGAGAAATGGTAAGTTTTTAAATTAAAATGAATAGAAGTAGTTTCAACTTAACCCAGTTATTTTGATGCATATAAGCAACATAATTAGAGAAAACTCAAAGCACAGCCTCATATGACATGTTTCCCCCCAGCAGGCGATTGCTACAAGCGGTTTGATCTAGGCTGTTTAATTCAGTTCTACCTGTGAACTGAATAATGATGCATAATAATAACTTCTAGCAAAAGCTTCACGGGGGGTCACAAGGTCTTTTAGGATTTTAAGGGGTGTAAGACGACCTGGAAACACTTCATTTTACAGGTCCACAACTTTCATTTTTATTTAGGTGATAATCAGCAAGTAACATATTTGATAATACACATTATTTTAATAATTATGTGCTAAAAATAGCATATAATGGTTAAAATTGGGCCCGTTAGGCTTGAGAAGTTGCTGCTCTTTATCGGAGGTGGAAAGCCAAAACTAATAGGACACTTCTGATCAGGCACACATCTCGCCATTGTGTGACTTATTGTCAACACAAATGTAACCTGGTAGCTGATGTCATGATTCAGGTAGTTTTTTTTTAAGAAAGAAGTTATTTGCTAATTATTATTTATTTATCAGCAGACATGGAAATAAAGCATATCAATTAACATTATATTCTTTTCCTGAAAGTGTATTAAATAAATGACCAGCTATTAGGAAATAGCGGAATATAATTATGAAATATTGTTTACAATAAAGTATTTTTTTATAAATATTGAGGTAAATATTGGGGTGATTTGGCAGTATTCCAAAGAAATTTCAAATAGGTTACTTGCTAATTATCACCTAATTACCATGAAATTTGCTGACGTGTAAAATGAAGTGTTACCGACAACCTTTTTTCATAAATTATACATGACATGTACTGTATCTCAGCATTTCATTAATTTCTGTGAAGAAAACTAAATTCAATTTTAATTTTTAATTGAAATTAAAACAATATTTAAGATGTAAACAGGATAAGAGCACTGTGAAGACCTGAACACAAGCTATATTCACAGAGCCTTCCCACTCTGCTAAACAGCCTCATCCTGCATTAGAAAAGTACACAGTTAAGACAACCTAAAAACTAACGGAACAATGGCCGTCAGGGAGAAGAAAACCCTGAATTTGTCAAAAAAGAAGCCTATTAATGTGCCTTTCAGATAGAAGGGAATACAATACAGGGAAATCTATTAAAAGTTCCTAAAAGTAATGGGAAAACTCATCTCTGATGCAATATTCACAGGAAATAATCTGCTCAAAATTCATCCAAACAGCTCGTTTTACACAAACTTCCTGTCGTTTATTGTAATTGGGTTAATTGTACAGTTTAG
Organism: Sebastes fasciatus; assembly: GCF_043250625.1. NCBI lineage: Eukaryota > Metazoa > Chordata > Actinopteri > Perciformes > Sebastidae > Sebastes > Sebastes fasciatus. The sequence continues at coordinate 8,348,386 of NC_133802.1, forward strand.
CAGTTGTTCTGTACGGTTATTGTTATGCATTGAATAGAATATGAAATATTAATAAAATATGTCACTTAGTCAGGGGTCGCCAGTTCACTCAATGATAGAAAAGAAGTCCCATAAGAAGAAAACTTTGGGGAACCACTGGGTTAGGGTGCTTTATTGGGCTGACTTGTACTGAAAATGGATCCTAATGTTTTATTATTATCAATATTATAGATATCCACCATCACAAGCCTCTAACAAGCTCAAATATAGTGATGTCTTTAAGTAGTTTACATTCTATTCAAGTCTTGAAATGGACAGTTTTTTAAAAACATGACCTCCAACAACTGGCTGAGCACTGGAAGTCACAGGCCACTGACATCTGTGCTGTGTAAACTCCCTCTATCGGCTTCACATGACATATTTCAGGGGAGTCCAGTTCCTGCCGAACACGAGCTGCTCTACCTAAACCCAATCTCTTCAGCCTCTCAGTTTGTCATGTGATGGCCATCAGAGTTTTACTATCAGAATGATGTCGATTTTGGAGGATCAATTTGCGCTAACTTCTCTTGTTAAGATGCTTTCTCTGTCCTGTTAGCTGTTTCCTTGCCACTATTCTCCCTCTTCTTTCCAGTTTTGCTAAACTCCTTTTTTCCTCTCTGTCCCTTTTGCACGCTCTCTCTGTTACTAGTGCAGAATTGAGGGGATGACCAGAGCCAGGTAAACCGCTGAATGCATGCAACCTTTAAATACATCCTCTAAACCTTCACCTTCACCTTCACCCATCAGTCTCTCTGCCTCACCAGCCTGCTTCTCTCATGACCCACATGTCACACCTTTTGGAGGGGTTTAGCTGACGTTTGAAATCCATATTCTTCTCCGCTGTCACATATTCTTGAAATTGCACTAACTCAAACTGACATTAGTGGAAGTAATGAGAGCACCATGCCAGCTTTGTCTGTTCACATCATTGAATAGGGGTGCAGGTCCAGACAGGGACACACGCTGTGGGCAAGAGGAAAACAGAATTTATATTATGCACAGAATCTATCACGTTTCACTGTGTTGTGGCCTGTACAATGTTTTGCGTCTTAAGGGTGATTCTGGATTACTACAACTTAAGTCTTATTTCCACGATGATACCATTGTACTCTCCTTGTTCATTGCTGATATCTGAAAACACAGTGTCCACATCACTAAAAAAAGAAGTCTGATAGGTCACGTTGGGACAGGTTTAAACTGACACTTTGAAGAGAAAATGAATGCGAATTGTAATTTCCTCTAAACGGTCCGTCGTAAACATCCATCAGAGTTTACAGACCCACTTCCTGATGGTCAAAGTTTTTAGTTAAGCTTTAATTATTCAGGAAGTTTCATTAAGATCGACATCCCTTTTACAAAAGAGGCCTGAGAACATCGCAGTTGAACAATAGAACAAGACATTGCAGTCACACAAAGCTGCAAAAATAAGCTTTAAATTGTAATAAAGTGGAATATCATTCAATTATCTCGACGTAAGGGACAGTAGGTTGATAAAATATATGAGCTTTATCAAAGACCTATCACAGTCTTCACCACCAAATGGAGTCAAACAGACAACTGAGCCATATAGAGGTCAACTGAGCCAACTTCATTCGTTGATGAAGGCCATGAGGGGCAGTTGAAAGCTCATGTAATGGCCAGTAATTGGACCTTGAATTAAGGTTATTTTGTCAAGTTTTGGGCACTGGAAGTGGCTTCATCAATATAACGCCAAATTCTCCATTCATAACTGATTCTTCCGTGTCAAAGGTAACGACAAGGCTGTACCTTCACATCTATTCTTAACTTCAAGTGGAGATCCATTATTCACATCACCGAAACACTCCACTTGTGCGTGTCTGTCTTTTTCCTCATGAACCAATACTAACCCGTTAAACGAAGCCCTCCGCAGTGTTTTGTTTTTTTTAACTCCTAAAATTAGCTAAAAGTTCAGTCCTCATTTTCTGAGCCTTTCTCCATCATCAGGTTTTGTTCAACATGTAATAAAATCTATTTTGTCCGTGCAATGTTTCAAACCCACATCCTGACAAAAAGTGCGAAACATGACACTGTCAACACTTCATACTTACGGCACAGTTTCATAGCAGGACCTCCACTGTCTTCACATTACATTACAATGCATTTATTGTAAGTAGCAGTAGCCTTTCAAAATGAGCTCACCACAGAACAGCAAACTGTATGAAGCCTAATGTTAATTGCTCACATCCAGCAGATATCTGCTTAATAAGGTCAGCATCCAAGCTGATACCGAACCAAATGGATTGGATCAGTGCGTCCCTAGTTTTCAAGCAGTTATCACTTTTACAGCTTAAAGGCTTTCAGTGACCATGAAGGACATTGATGACAGATTTGTTGCCTTGTCTTTCTACAGATTGTTCCACAGTGCAGAGACCAGCTCCTCTTACACTTAACTCTGACGACGCCAGAAACACTCGTGTCATCCGTTCTGTCTCCGCTCCAGAAGACAGCCTGTCTTCACATCACTCCTCATCTACACCACTGAACTCACCATCCACAGCAATAAATGCAGACTCCCCACTGACCGTTCCTTCAAATGGGGTGGTACACAGTCCTATCAAGGTGAACGGAGACCCTATGAAACCTCCTGCCCCTTCCAGAACCATGTCACTCCCTCCGACGAACCCTGCTGAGAAAACGGTACCATCGCAGTGTAGTCGAGACATCCAGACCAACAGAAGCACTCGTTCATTCATGGAGCACACACCAAACAAGAGGGAAAACCAAAAAACTCTGACAGAAAAGAAAAATGATACAGCAGAGTTAAAGTCTGACCGCAGAGTGGAGCCTACTGCTGCTGCAACAGCGTCCACTGGATCCCCTGCAGTCCCTGCAGCTGAGACAGCCCAGGCCAGGAGAGCACTCTTTAGCAATCTGCCATCACACGCGCCAGTGAGAAGAGCAAAAAGCGAGGGCCATGTTCGGGTGGCTGTAGCCTCAGCTGGGCAGGCCCAGTCGGCAGTACCAGAGGTCTGCACGGATGCTACCATGAACGACCGCCTTTGGAGCAAGCTGGAGCCAAGCAACCACCGAGACAGCATGTCCTCCTCCTCTAGCATCTCTTCCAGCGACACTGTCATCGACCTGTCCCTGCCTAACCTGGCCAGGAAGAGCCTCACCAGCCTGCCAGCAGCCAGCAGCACCTGCGATCCTCACCGGGTCAACTGCCGCCACTCGGCATTTGTCTCCTACGATGCCCTGCGAGTCAGCAAGAGCAAGTCCAACCCCAATCTTCAGCAAAGCGAGTGCCCCAAAGATGAGCTTAAGCCCCGTCCCCTGCAGCAACCCCAGGAGGATTCTGTGGACTCACCCAGCAGACTGACTCAAAGGAGGCACACCTGGAGCCGACTCTACATGGAGGGTCTCAAGCAGTCATCAGCCAGTAGGCCATCCCCTGCAGCTACAACCCCAACGGCTACAGCTTCCATGTCCAAAAGCCTCGGGGATCTGACCTCCGATGACATTTCCTGTAACTTTGAAAGTAAGTACCACAGCATCAGCCGAAGCTTCATCGTTAGGCCGTCCAGGGACCAGCTCCGCAAGGGCAGCCTGCAGAAGTCCCGGCCGCCAAGCAACCTCACAGAGCAACTGCGGAAGCTGACCGACGTGGAGCCCCTGACTGCTAGCGACTTCGCCCCAGAAATCAAGCCCAGAGAGTCACAGGAGGAGTTTGTGGATGAGACCCTGGTGCGAAGGACCTCCTCGAGGAGCCAAAGCAGGGTGCGCTACATCGCAAACAGGGCCAAGAAGGCCCAGGAAAGGCAGAAGCTCCAGGGCCTGGTCCAGGGCAGAAGTGCAAGCTTTAGCCTTACTGGTAGCATTGGCAGTGGAAGTAGTGCCAGTAGCCCCATCGAGGAGCGGGGGAACCCCGAAGGCGCGTGTTGCGTGGCCCAGAGTCCCTGCTCCAGCCTGGACCTGCTGAGTCAGCTCATCCCCCTTGGAACCACCTCCCCTAGACAGTCCCAGTCCTCTCCAGACTCTGAAAACAGTGAAGTCTTTTTCATGCTCAAACTCTAAGGACTGGCTGACTTGGAACTGAGCGTGAGAGACACAGCTAGAAATATGTTTGGAATACAGTCACGTTTTTTTTTTTTTTTCTCAAGTAGAAATCTTTTTTTTAGTAAAAGGTGCATATCTTGCAGAATATCTCACAGATAATTTCAACGTCTCACAGAAAAACTTCTCTGCTGAATTAGTGATCCATGAACAATCAATTCTACATCTTGAGGTTGTGCAAGATCCATTTTTTTTTTTTTAACCTTGTGCATTCAGAAAACATTGTCTTGAAGCTGCTGGACAGCAGTTCTTCTAAAAGCAGCTCTGCCATCTGTTTGCACCAAATGTTAGATAATTGCCAGAATGTATTTAGTGAGAGATACCTGGAGTTTTTATATAGCTGTTTATGTTGACTGTGATCTACTCTCATGTTTGTTTGTTTTTGGGGGAACTTTACATGAGCATATAGTAGCAATACTGTAGATCACAGCTAGGGGACAGAATATTAAATAAATCTCATTCTGTTTATCCACTTGAACTATAACGGTATACTTTAACTGAGCTGAAAATGAGATACTTCATGTCAAGGCGTTACTATCAGCCCATCCATCCATTAGCAATATTTAGAAAATGATGGCATGGTGTCATATTGAAGCTTGTTTGACAATTTGGCGCTAAAAGCCGAGGCTTGTCTCATGTCATTTGCTGAAAAAATGGAATTATTATTACAATGCAAGATAAAATGTCTTAATTTTTTAGTATTCTTCGTGTAGTGATTACATTTGTTATTCAACCAAACTGCCAATATTTTTGCTAGCCTTCCCGATTCGTGGCATGTGACAGCACTGAGATCATGTACTTTAAAGCAGTGGTAGACTACTCAATACCAAATTTAGCCCTTTTTTAAGTTGACTGCATGTCTTTTATGCACTGTAATGTTTATCCTAAGGCTGTGCTTTATTTTACAAAGACTTTTTATATGAAGATTTGTTAATATTTCATTTTTTTTCAGATTGTCTGATGGCAGTCACAAGGGCATCGTGTTCTGAAAGCCTGTGTTCTCATTGGTCCGTGGTACTAATACAAGATGAAAATGATCTGTATCAAAGCACGTTTTATTTGTCAATCTGCTGTATCGTTTTGCACTTCCGTGCCAGTTGTTTGTGCAAAATTTTAGGAACAAATATTTAATTCAAACTAATGTGTAATTATGACCTGAATAAATCTCAAATTAATATTACCGAATGTTTCACAGCTCATTTGTTTCATTTGCACTTAATCTACCTACAGCTGTCTTAGCTCAGAGACAAAGACAAGTCGTTAACAAACCAATGAAGCTGAGTCTTATGCAAGCTGACATGCAAAAGCTTTGGCCTTTATTTTGGCAGAGTCTGCTCGCTGCTCTAATTTGGACTCTGCTTGGGTCTGTGTTTACCAGCCATCACCTCTTTCAACCTCTCTGGTGAAAAAAAAAAAAGAAAAGCAGACCCCCTGCAGGAAGGAAGAATGTTCCAGAACAAAGACGTGAGGCTGCACAAGAGACGACAAGCACAACCGGTCATTAAAGGAGGAAAAAAAACATCTTTTCAGTGTCGCTTGCCACCCAAGATCAGATTTTTTTTTACTACAAAACTATTTACTTATACTTTCTTAGACCCCAGAATGTGGTATGTGGAATAAAAATCCAGTCAGGTTTTGTGTTCTGTTTCCTTTGGAATTGAATTCTTGGTAAAATTGAAACCCATTTGAAATGGCATGTACGCTCTGGGACACAAACTATTCACTGAAACCTAATATAATGATAACAATAGTAATGGATTCATGCATAGCTTTGGAGGAAGCTATAATGACAAAGTGTTGGTATCAGCTTCCTTTGACAACCCATGTAACCCATGACAGCCTGGTCTCCTAAAAATTGCATTTCCATACAACAAAACTGCGTTGTGAATTACATTTCAAGGTAAACATATTTTGCCGTGGATTACGTTTGATGATGACAAATACGTTTCTAATGATAGTCTGCAGAAGTCCACGTATAGGGAGGAAGTCAGGGTGGTGTTGGGTCAAAGAAACACACGACTTTCATCCAGGAGAAAGCTGTCTGTGTCCGTGTGAAACTAAAAGTCAACGTTCACTTGCTTTATTTCACATCTGTAGCTTAATAACGTAACAACTTTATTCATTTTAAGCCAAACCATTTTTTTTTTTTAACCAAACCTAACCAAGTTTTGTTGCATTTTTTGTTTTGTCTTGTTTCAATTTACAATGTTAACCACGTGTTTAAAACTACAACCATAATCCGTGAGAAAATATGTTTCCCTCGAAACGTAATTGAGAATGCAGTTTAGTTGTATGGGAACGTAATGTTGTAGGAGACGGGGTTGCCCACGCAGTCCTTGAAACCCTCTCAGGACAGTGTTTCTCAGGACACTGATTTGTCAGTCAAAGGTTTGTCCATTTTCAAGTCTGTGGTTTTTTAATAAATAAAAAAAAAGAAGCTGATGGCCACCTCTGGTGAGCTGTCAGACACTGCCAAGCCTCTTCCTCAGCTCTGTGAGACTTTGTGAAGCACGACATGCTCATTTTAGCGCCACAGACTCTGCTCCAGCCAGCACACAAACACAAAGGACAGCTTCATTAGGATTCCAAGAAAACCACAGAGTCCCTCTTAAAGCCATATTTATCTAGACAATTTGGCACGGCTTGGCCTCTCAACTGAAACCTCCAAGCCCTTTTCAACACTTCAGGCCTGAGAGAATGTTTTTCTCTCAAAGAGTGAATGAGGCCCCTCCCTTCAAGATGAAGTCACTGCCTGTTTTCGAAGGAGTTTTTTTTGTAAATAAATCAATTTAGTTCGTGAGCTTCTACTAAAAACAATAGGATTTTTTTCTAAGAGAAAGTCACAATGCATGTTTTTTCTGTGGATAATACTTTAATATGAATTACTGTAGATTATGTAATTTATGAGTTTGGAGGGTTAGAGGAGTCTTAAAGCTGGAGTTGGCAGGTTGGAGTAAATATGATTAAAATAATAATTTTATAAAACAGTCACCTTATCCTGACAGTAGTGCATGAGACAGGTAATCTGAAAAAAAACATTTTCCTCCAGCCAAAAATATACTGCCTACTGCCGCTTTAACAGATGTGGTGTGAATTGCTAAGGTTTTTTTTTTTATTATTTACCACCCTGAGCTCAAACTATAAAACAAGCTGATGTTTTTTCTTAGTTACATTATCAGATGTTCTCACAGTTACTGTATTACAGGAAATTATGATAATCCCTCAGGGTTAGTCAGAAGGGAAAGAAAATGTGCTCCAAAACAACTTCCTCTGACTCCCTGGGACCTCCGACCCATCCACCTGTAAGCTCCTTGTTAACCGTAGTAGTTGTAGTAGTGGGCTAAAAACAGAACCCCAAAACGTCAAGGATAATATCTAAAACAGTAGCAAATTGTAAATCATTCAGATCATTTAATTTCTTTGTATCAGTTGGAATGGTGAGAGGAAGAAAAACACAGTTTGCCTCAAAATCTACATCATTCATATAAGCCTGAACACGTAGATGTAGAATACATCCTGTTCCAATAATTTGATATCACCTCTCTTCAGACATTATTCTGCCAAAACCTCTGAGTTTATTCTCCCCTTTGCGGTTCTATCTCCTCCCCTCCCTGTGCTCCCCCATATAAAGCCCCACTAAAGTCCTGTGCAACACAACCCTCCCCACTGACCACTTGCAAGACTTGTGATTTTCTTACACATTTTCCTGGAGTCGTCCTTCACACAAAGGTCAAGGTTTTAATTCACACCGCACCTGACGTAACTGAGGTAAGGGAATTTTTTTTTTCTAGCACAGTGTCACAATATTTCACCAACATTTTATTGAAGTATTTTTCATCATTGTGTAAAAAGTAACATAATCAAACATCATCCCTGAAATTATTGTGTGAGTGTTAGATGTTCTTGGTTAGACGACATCGCAAATTGAGACGTTTTTAAAGACTCTGTGTCATTTTCAGGGTCGTGGCAACATGACAGGCTGCTTGGCTTTGGTCTTCTGTGTGGCAGCCCTGACTGCATGGAGAGGCACTGCAGGTAATACAAATAACCTGACTCTTGTGAGTCATGTTTTTGTTGCAGAACATGATAGTCCTTATTTACTAGCCACTTCCTGTTGAACTGGGTGTGATGGATAGAAACCCAACCAGTTGCACATGATGCTCTTCATGTCCCAACAGGATCTCTCCTCTTTCGGGGCTCTTTAACTACAATATTCAGTGTTGTCTTTGCTAAAGAGCTATAAAAAAAATGTGAAAGAATAATTTTAACTGTCTGCCTTGGAGTTCATAAAGGCATATAAGAAATGAACTGGGTTGCTATGTGGTGCCTTTGTTCCCTCTAGGCTATACAAACTGCACACCTTCTGCAGCAGCAGGCAAAAGGACTTTGTTTTCAGAAATGTATTCGGCCACTTGCAGTTGTGCAATCATTAGTCACTGAACTTGGGGGGGGATTTTTCTTTTTACTTGGAAGTAGAACTTGGCTGAAATAATCTCAGTGGGTTCAACCTCAGTGATTGGAGCCAAAGAACATATATTTATTGGTTTACTTTTTTTTAAACTGTCCAAAATTTAACTTTTTTTCCCCTCACACTCAAAAACTTTAGACTTTAGACTGGTGCCAGCCTTGTACTTGTGGTTATTAGATCAGGAGGTGGGGTTTATTAATTCAGCCCAGTATCTCTTGGAATTCCATTCATATTGGAGAAATCAGACATACAGTATGTACATAGATGAGTTTCTGTGCACTGTCACCACAGAGATGCACGTGCAGCCCTGAGATGACGAGGAGTTGTTGTGCAGTAAACTGAACCAACAACAGAAAAGATGGATTAAACATGTTTAATATTTGAGGGGATCACATGCCTTTGCTAAAAACAGGAGATTATGGATCCAGGGCCTGATGGGCAAAAGCATTCTAGTCACAGAGCGCTAGCAAAGCAGTGGGTGGTCATGGCGAGCTGCCATGCTCCACAGATCGATAAAAATGAACTGATCAACAACGGGCTGATCGACCCACACTCTAAGGAAATACTTAGATTTAGCAACTATGCCTTAAAACTTCAAAGTGATGCAAGACTTTGTCATGGTTCTAACTTTCTGTAATGTTACGCGACTATGACGGGGAAAAGTCACAACAACAAGCAGCCGTGAATACTAACGTTAGCTAACGTTCGTTTAGATTTGAATAAGACATATCAGCAATATTGTATTGACTTTTGCCATTACGTTTCTGACAGAGGGCTAACCACTAACGTTAGCTAGCAACCAGTAACGCACTTTTTAATAGAGAGCCGTCAGAGGTCTAATGTTAATGTTCACCTGCCCGACATGCTGTGCAAAGAGCTGCTGTGTGACTGGTTGTTCTGTACTAATAACAAGACCAAAATCCAAGTCTCCAGTTTTATATTAACGCTCTGTTAAGGAATCGTTGGATTCCTTAAAAGGAAAAGTGTCTGGCGGCGTCCTGTACCAGGGACTCACGTAACTTGAACGCCAACCCCAGTGTCATCCAAACAGACCCTGGTCCCCCAAGTCAAATCACATGTCTGATCTAACGCATTACCCATTTCATAACGGGTGATAATAAAAAACAAATCTCATACTAATACATAGTATGATAATGGTATCTGGTGGTTGGACTCTGCAGGGCTCTAGTATAATTAACAAGAATGTGCAAACAATGTGAAATCTACATTGATAACAACGGCTGCCAAAGCGGTTTTGCCCCCTGAATGCACACTTGTGATACGTCAACGTGGGCGCCATATTGGACCAGGCAAGACTGGCCTGTGAACAAATACCAGTGAATGGGGGAGCTGCCCTTTTTCTGGATAAAAGCACTATAACGTCTACATTTCTCGACCAATTTCAATGAGATGTTATTATATTCAAGAGTTTATGATCTGCGTAGAGTAGGAAAAAAAAAAGTTTTGTCTCCAGTTACTTAAAATCTTGATAGTTAAGCTATAATCAGAGCTAGACGCTCAGGAGAGGAGTTTGTACCGTATGCTTACGAACTGAATTACTTCAGTGATGGAAAATAATTAATTCATCATAAGGAATTGTAAAAACTCAGGTTTGTCGAGTATATGATTTTGGCTTATTTTCCTTGATGCACTGTTAATGTTTTATAGTTTATATTCAGGCTTTCTTTTCTCACTAGTATTTTGTTTGCAAGTAAAGCACTTTATAGTTTAATTTTAATTTATACTAGACCACATTGTTTTGACAGTTAGTCAGCTTATATTCTGGAAAGCTACTTTGTGCTGCAAAATGGGTTTTATTCAGCCAATGAAATAATCTGCTCCTCCAGAGCAGCCCTGCCTCTGTGATCCGTCTGCAGAGTTAAAACCCTGGCTGACCTATGAGACTGGGTCATGCTCCTAAATAATTCCTCACATTGAACTCTCTGCCCGCCGGCCCTGCTGGACTGCTGGAGTCCTATCAAAGCACAGAGGGGGCAGCATCATCCACTGTGGCATCCCATTTCTCACCAGTGGAGGGGCTACCGCCTTGCTGTGGTCCAGAAAGCACTGTGATAAATCAATTAACCATGTGGGGAGGGGAAGACTCTGCAGGCAGGCGGTGAACTGACAGGCATCTCCGCAGATCGTACGTCCTGCCATCTTCTCAAGAGGAGGCTGATGGGGTGTCATCGGCTTTATGTGACCCAACCAGGCCCGCTTTTGTTCTCACATGCAATTATGAGGAACTTGCACCCCTGGCACCTCCGCTTATCCCTCCTCCCTTCTCGGACCGACCCTGGCAGGGCATGTTAGGGCCTGCTGGACATGCTGTGAATAAAATTGGTCACAGTTACAGCAAAAAGAAAACAACTCTGAGTGTCATGGGTAATGTCAGCGGATGGGGCGGGGGTTCATCCCCTGCTCGGATTACATGGGGGGGTTTGAAGAACAATGGCGATACACAACCTTACGGACGGGTCCCCACTTTGAACCTCCCTTAGAGGCCCAGTCACCCCCCCTTGTTGTCCCCTGCAACGGTCCCCTCAGTATGCAGCTCTTTTCTCCAGGTTCTCCTGAAAATCAACCGACAACAAGACTGTCATTGTCCTCAAGTGGCTGTTTGGCTTATTTACTACTGTGGCTTAGAGAAAAACACATGAAGGAGTCTCAAAGCAACAATATGCTTCATTAGGATTTCAGAGGCTGTTCTGCACATACGCTTGTAGACATGAAACCAACCCCTTAATCAGCCAAAGAACTGGCTTAGAATAAATCCTCTCATCTTTGTGCTACTACTTATGCTTGATTACAATGACTTGTTTCATTACAGGAATCCAAAATTTATTGTGGTGCTTTTTTTCCATTCTAGATGCCAAGGAGTTATCCATCACCACTATAAAGGTATTCTTTCTTTGTTCCTTGCTCAACACTAGAATGCCAAGTTGGCAGTTATGCAGCTGTGAACACACATTAATTTAGCTCAACTACACTGTGAAAAAGCAGTTCTGGGTCATTACAAGAAGAGTCGTATTTTGAAGTTTGGCCATCATTTCTATCAGTGATAATAAAATTGTACTGGCCATGTTTGAGCAGGCTTTGGGTGCATGCAGGTAAACAGTCCGTGTGGAGAGCAAAAGAGGCTGAACGCATTGGTCGAAACCCATCGGCTATCATTTGACGACGGTTTTGTCAACTGGTTACTTGTGAAACAATCTGGTCTTACACGTCGCCTCTCAACTCCAACTCCATCCTCGCGTCTCAAGTTCGGTCTGTAAACAATATCCGGTGCACGGAAGAGAAAGTCTTGGCCCGGATATCCGATGGCTACACCGGAACCCCAGAAATGTAGCCTCTTGCCCCCAGAGGCTAAGACGTCATCAGACCGACAGCCGTCGGGTACTGAGATTGACAGAAAAGTGACATCCCTGAAGATCCAAAAGGTCCAGAAACACGAGCAGTCAGACAATCAGACAGGATGTAAACAGCCCCCCCCCCCCTGGTCAGCCACCCTTCATGATTTGAAGAGAATTGGAAGATCAACCTAAACCTAAATTCTCCTTTGTAAACAATCATGACAGTTTAAGCCTCTGAATATTCCTGTTTTTAACTACCTGCGCTTGTGCATGATGGCTGTCCCATGTGAATAATGCAATCTTTCAGAATGTTGGTTGTGCTTGTCAGAAATTTATATTACGGGTGTTTGTTCTGTTCTCCTCAGCAAGAACCGTACACCATGAGCAGAGGCTCTGGGTTCGAGGGCTACTGCATTGATCTGCTCTCTGAGCTCTCCAAGAAGCTGGACTTCAAGTACAAAGTGCACCTGGTGAAGGACAGCCGCTACGGAGCCATGGACTCCAGCGGCAAATGGAGCGGCATGATTGGTGAAATAATCCGAGGGGTAAATCACAGACCTTGCAACTGTCCTGGCTCTCCTTGAATTATGATAGAGTCACTAAGCAGTACAAATGCGTTAGAGTATGTACATGTATGTATTGTGATATACTGTTGGCTATGTCATTTGTTTTTTAGCCTTTACTTAAACGCAAGCCCCAAATTTTTTATGACCGAACCGAATATAAATACAGTATATTTCTATAAGCATTACAGCAGATTCACCGTTGAATAAATGGAGTGCAATTTATAAACATACCAATTCATTTAAAATTGTTTTTGATGAATTATTAAAATTAAGGTAATTATTGTGAGCCATTATTCAAAGCATATTTTTTTTTTTAAATAAAACTTTTGGAATAATATAAGATTTCGTAATAATGAGTTGAGGTTTAATAATTTCTTACATTATTTTTCTAATTTATTGTTTTTATTATAAATTACACTTTATTCATTATTTTATTATTGAATTGTTTAAAGGTGTTGTTTTTGTATGTTTGTGGCAATAATGTATCCCCCCTTACCTCTGGATACAATATCATCACATGCTTTCTTATTAGAATTTTAATCTCATGATGGTGTAAATGCTTTTTTAGAAACATTATTCCTGAAAAAAAACATACTGTATACAGTATTTGGCATTTGGTAAAGAGAGTGAAATGGCATCACATCAGTTTCAAACAAATTCGGTCTAACATAAGTGATATGGATGTTCAATACTGTGTCACCACGTTACCTATTGCACATGTGAATGTGTCTATGTCTTATGCATGATATGACTCTCTATCTATACCCTGCATCAGGAGGCTGATCTGGCAGTGGCTCCGCTGACCCTCACCGCTGTCAGAGAGCAGTTTGTGGATATGTCCACCCCCTTCATGCAAACAGGAATCAGCTTCCTCATGCGCAAAGACATGGCCTCTGAAGAGAGCAGCTTCAGCCTGCTGTCACCTTTCTCCACCGAGATGTGGGTTGGCATCCTCATTGCGTTCCTGCTAACAGGTCTCTGCATATTCCTGATAGGCAGGTAAGTGCAAGCTTCGAAATGTCCCCACTAAACTGCTGGCTGATATTACATGCATTGTTTAAATTTGTGTATGGTAGAAACAGAGCTGTATACCAGGACATGTCTTCAGTATCATGAGAAGTTTAGGGGTAATTTTGATATTTGTCATTATTTTTAATTATGACAAATATCAACAAAGTAAAATCAGAATTTTTTTTTATTTAATGTGAAAAAAAAAAACGGTTTGGGGTGTCTAGTCGAATACAACAGCCCCAAGAATGTAAGTCAGGTTAAAGGGACAGTTCACCCCAGAATTTAAAAAGACATATTTTTCCTATTACCTGTAGTGCTATTTATCAATCTAGATTGTTTCGGTGGGAGTTGCCTCGTGATGGAGATATCAGCCGTCAAGATGTCTTCCTTCTCTCGAATATACTCAACAGCAATGTCTCTTTACAGAAATCATGACATGGTTACTCAAGATAATCCACTCTCCTTGTTGTGAGCAGTTTCATGTAGGAACTATTTTCTGTCTACTGAACTACCCTCGCCAACCATATCACCGCGCAGAAGAAAACATGCATCTACACCCGATACTGCTAGCTCACTGAGCACTAAGCTGGCTTAAGTTTTTGTTTACATCTTGTGCTGTCACAAGCATGAGCCTCTCGTCCACGAGTAGACGAAAGCCTCCTGGCGTTTTGAGCACCACAAGCCAAGGGGTGCCGTTATATTGGAGAGAAGGCACACGTCTCTACGGGTGTTATCTCCAATACTCGGCAACTCACACCAAAACAATCTAGATTGATAAATAGTACTACAGGTAAGAGGGAAAATGTGTATTTTTGATTTGGGGGTGAACTATCCCTTTAAAGTTGACTTCACTGAGTTGAAAGTCACCACAGTTTCTAAAAGTTGACCAATGAACAGGTTTGTTTTTACCAGAGACAGCACCACCATGTGGCCAATTTGAAAGCACTTTATTTTTCAGCTCATGAAAAAATATATACCAACAATTTCATAATATTTATGAAATATTTATATTCAATCAATCAAAGCCACAAATTGCGTGAACTTGCAAAAAAAAACTCTCTCGAGACTCGCTGCCCGACGACCTATCCTAACCTTAACTATTCAAGGTCAATGCCTAACCTTAACCATCTTGCGAGAGTTTCCCAAATTGTGGGCTACCTTCTATGTGATTCTAAATGATTGTATTATTATTATACCTTATGGTAACAAATGTAGATTGTGTGGCCTCGGCAGAGACTCCTAATTTATTAAATGGTAAATGGATTGCATTTATATAGCGCTTTTCTAGTCTTAGCGACCACTCAAAGCCCTTTACCACACAGGCCAGCATTCACCCATTCACACACACATTCATACACTGGTGGCACCATACAAGAAGCCACCTGTTCCTCAAGAGTATACATTCACACGCACACTCACAAGCAATTTCGGGTTCAGTATCTTGCCCAAGGACTCTTCGACATGTAGACTGCAGGGGGCTAGGAATCAAACCACTGACCTTCAGCCTTGAAACTTCCTGCCAGTAACTCCACTGACATTTCAGCAAACAGACGTATACATATGAATCGTGCTTCTGGAAGTGAAGCTTTAACCTTGCTGTTTCTGAGGCCTTTCTTTTTTTCTGCAGGATCAGTCCCACTGAATGGGCTGAGCCAGACACAGAGGAGCACAGCTTCACGTTGGTGCACAGCTTCTGGTACATCACAGGAGCTCTGACCCTGCAAGGTAACGCAGCAGTCTGCTAAACTGAACCACAGGCACAGAAACACACACACACTTCTGCCAGCTGTCTCTTTCTTTATACTCTCTCAGAATAAATACGCTGCGCTGCAACCTTCTTATTGTGTGCAGTATTTTAGAATGGCTTTAGACAAAATATTTCACAACACAACTTCAATGTGCAGAACTCTGAAAAGCCAAAAGGTGTTTTGAATAAACACTCAAAGTTTGTGGTAGATACAGAACAGAAAAAGTAAATCAATGATACGAAGTATAAAGTCACAGTCAACACTCCGTCCTCTATATTTACAGTACTGTAGTGTAAGGTTATCCTCTAGAATACATTATCTATATTTACAGTCACACAGTATTTTGGGTGAGGGGTTTTTGCAAAGTAAACTGTGAAAACTGAATCAGAGCAAACAGACAATAATGTGATATAACATTAGGTGGTGATCATCATCAATAAACCCTGTCTGCATTGTTTTAAACTTTTAAACTGAGAGTGAATTAATATCATGAGTTTTTAAGGCGACATATGAAAAACTCAGTGCTTGTGTGCACTATGCACATACGTTTGACTAGACGTGACGTCTGCCTAGTTTGACTGTTTGATCGGAGTTCGCGTGTGATTGACAGCTGCCTCCGTTGAATGAACAGCCAATAGGAACGCTCTCTCTCTCTCTCTCTCGCTCTGAAATGACCTGTGAATGACCAGTCTTCCGTCACAGGCTAGATTTTTTTAAAGCCTGAAAACAGAGCCATGAGGAGGTGCAGAAGTCTAGTTTTCTCTCAGAACATTTGAATTACAATATGCTGAAAGGTTATTATGGAATTTTTGCCCGATGATGCCAAAAGATTCTGCTTACTGCTGCTTTAAAGCATGTAAACATGTACTAGGGGAAACCCAAATTACAAGTACGAACCTGAAAATGAGCATGACATGTCCCCTTTAAAGGAACGGGTTTACTGCCAAACTGCAGGCCTGTGCAGGCACTTGACTGCTGTCTCTGTCCTCTCAGGTGCTGGTCCTCATCCCAAAGCCCTGTCTGGACGTGTAGTCAGCGCCATCTGGTGGCTGTTCGCTGTACTGCTTCTGGCCAGCTACTTTGGCAACTTCAACTTCATCATGTCACACTCCAACAGCAAACACGCATCCGTCAAGAGTTTCGAAGACCTCGCTAACCAGGATGTGATCGATTATGGAACAGTCGACGCTGGATCCACCATGTTTTTCTTTAAGGCACATTCTGCAGCTCCTAAATTGAGTTTATAGTCCTTACGGCTGATTTGTGCACAGTGATTAAAATGTCTTATTTTTGCATTGATTTCTTTCCCAGAATTCCAACAACCCCATTTACCGGCGTATCTACGAGCACATGGAGCGTAAGAAGAGCTACGTGTCCAGCCAAGAGGAGGGTGTTCGCCGTGCCAAGGAGGGAAACTTTGCCTTCATCGGTGAAGCCGTGTCCTTGGACTTGGCAGTGGCTCGCGACTGTAAATTGTGCCGTTCAGATGAATCCATCTCTATGAGAGCCTACAGCATCGCAGCCCCTCTGGGTGAGTCGTCTGGACCTGTCAGGATGTTTTTTGCTTCTGGTTTTGTAGCTTGTCAAAAAAGGCTTTAAAACTTCTCTCTCTCTCTTTCTTTCGAGCTCTCTCTTTTCATTCAACAACTTGGGTCACCTTTTGAGTGTGAGCAGAGTGCAATGCCATAAATGCCTTCAAGGAGCAACTGTCTGAAAGTTCATTTCATTTGCACATTTCATCACATCGAGACAACAAAGACACGCAAAAGACACAGGCCTCTAGTAAAAACACAAGACAAAATGTCTTATTGATTATGCCTGTATTTATCAATGAATTTTTTAATTTATGAATCTAACTGAAACTGTAAAAGTGAGGGGGACAAACTTGGATTTTGAAAATTGAGATGGACTCCCCATCCCCAGTGTAAATTACGCCACCCCATGTCAAGCTTCTAATATTCCTATGATATTCATGCCAGGACTTTCAGAACATATGTGATAGGGTTTAGTGATTCTGTGTTAGTGTAGTCCTCCATTACTGGAGTGTGGACAGTCAGAACAGCTAGAAACACTTTTGCCTTTAGACGTGAAGAGACAACACGTTTCATAAACTAAGCATACTTTAAGGTGGAGCATTTTGGGGGATCTATTAGCAGAAATGGATTATAATAACTATGTTTTCATTAGTTTATAAGCCGCTGTCTGACTTCCATTGCTCCTAAAGTAGTGCACAGTGTTACCACGGTTTGGCACTCGGCGGCTCACGTTACCAAGGCCTTGGAAAGGGAGGAGTGAACGGAGGGGTACTCAGTTGGTTGCAATCTGCAACCACACCGCTAGATGCTGCCAAATCCTACACACTGTCCCTTTAAGCCTTTGTTTTAAAAGTTTTCTTTTAAAACATGTTACCAATGCAGTGGCCTCCTCCTTTAAAGTCTGCTTCTTGAGATTAAATATGTTTATTCTGGGGCTGTTTGTCATGGTTTGGGCACCAAAGATTAATCCAACACCTTTGGGATGAATTAGAACGCCGACCGTGAGCAAAGACCTTATCACACAACATCAGTGTTGGACCTCACAAATGCTCTCTTAGCTGAATGGGAGCAAATCTCTGCAGCCAGGTTGCAACATCTGCTTGAAAGCCTGAAACCAAAACGGTGGAGGATGTTACAGCGGGAGGTTAATGCTCATGGTTTTGGAGTGTGACATTCATCATCTTTCTTCTATCACACTACCCCTCTTTGCTCCACCAGGTTCCCCACTGGTCAAAAACCTAACCATGGCCATCCTCCAGCTCAGTGAGTCCGGTGAGCTGACTTATCTGCGGAACAAGTGGTGGGCCAGCAGCTGCGTGGACGCTGACAGGGACCATGCCTCCGACGGCCTGCAGCCCCACGACCTGCGGGGCCTCTTCCTCCTCCTGGGCCTGGGACTGGGTGTCGGGCTCCTACTGGCCCTGCTGGAGCTCGTATCCAGGGCCCGCAGCCAAGCTAAGGATAGCAAGGTAAGGAAGAGTATCACACAGTGGGACTTTTGGTGAGCCTTTTTAGCGCCACCAACAGGCTGATATTTATGGCTTTTACTGAAATGTCTCAACAACTATTGGATGGATTCTGTTCAAATTTGGTACAAATATCCAAAGTCCCCAGAGGATGAATGCTCCTGACTTTGGTGATCCCCTGACCTTCTAGCGCCACCATGAGGTCAAAATTTTAATTTGTCCATTCTGTGGATTATGACCAAATACCTGCTAAAACTCATGACATTCCATCATCATCCGCTGCACTTAATGTCAGCATGCAAACCAAGCGGCAACCTCCAGGGATGAAAAATGAAGCCAACGGGGAGGTGCCAAAAACTGCAGTTCTTCACGTAGCCACTTGAGGCTGGCTCCAAAAGCGAGTCAATCCCCATAGACCCCCATGTTGCAATGCCGAAGTGTACAGCAGACATAAACATGTTCGCAGTCTGGTACAAAAAAAAAGTCCACCCACTTTGAACTTCACAACGCCTCTTAAGAAACCTATGGGTAAAGTCATAGAGACTACGTCCATATTTTATACAGTCTATGATGCTGTCGTTAGTATTTTGCTCAAAGCACTGCTGTGTCCAAGTGGCACAACCACTTAGAGCAGCTAGCACGGCTGTATAGACTTTCAGTCGGGTTTTCTTTATCACTTCTTCTTCTTTTCTTTCACAGAAATCATGCTGCTCGGTGTTGACATCAGAGCTAAGCCGGCGATTCGGCAGCAAAGCGGAGAGTGCAGAGCAAGACGACTCAGACAAAAGCAAAGCCTAAAAGAAAAGTTATCGTGTCAGTCAGATTACAAAAAGCTGAGCGCCTCAGTCCTGTTCCATCAAACCCACTATAGCTTCCTGTGTTTCCGTAGTAACGGCTATGTGTTGTGTGGTCAGTCAGCGTGTTTCGTACTCTTCCAGAAAAGCTCAACTAGCAGATACTGTACAGCATATTAACACAAACCAAGGATCTTAGAGCTTGAAACTGAAAATACTAATCACTCTGATTTGTTGACTGTACAATGTTGTTGCATGTTATCAGATATCCATATCCCACTCCCCTACTAACATGTGTATATTCCTTGTTGAACTAGAATAGTTTTATAACAGTTTTGCTTAGATATTCCAAATAAATCCCCAATATCCCAAATTTCAAAATCAACAATGCAACTTTATTGTTCATGGTGGAAGTTTGTTTTTGAATACATAGCAGACCAAAACTTTATCAAAACATGTAACATTAGAGACAACAATATAAAAGACAACAAACAAGCTCTACTGATAAGCAAACCATGAAATGTATTCCAGAAAAGTAGTAAAAGCCCTCAGATTACTGCCCTTATCAATATGTTTATATTAATAATGGATTAAATAACTGTGTAACGTAAAAGGTGTCACAGAATGATCACCGATACTGCTGTTTACCACACCTCTACAAAGCTTTTTAGCATTTTTAGCTCATTGTTTTGCTTTTGCTGCCACAAAATACACTTCATCGACCAGCTCTGATAAACACACTGTACACTAACTGTGTTGGGTGTTTGGTGCTGGGCAGGTAGAGACTAGCTGGTAGGGGTATAACGCAAAGCTGTCTGTGTCTGTTAATGTTGCAACAATATCTGTATTCGTATGATAGCTGAAGTGGGCGTCTAGTGTCAACAAAATAGTGTAATGACAATTCATGTAATAGATTTTTTTTAACCATGTACCTGAATTCACAAATAATAACACACACACATACAAGATTAGTTGAGAAATATGAGTGAGAATTGTATTGGGCCATAGGCCTATAGTATGATTATCTTTAAAAACTGGATAGGAGGAGGCCCAGATGAATGTAAAAGTTGGTCTGAAGTGTCTATGATTAAAAAAGAATATTGACAAAAATAATGTGGCCCTATTGTATTTTTTTTGAAGGGGTTACAATTTTTTAAATGAATCCAGTATTGAGGGAGAGAGCTGTAACCAGCAGCCACGTAACAAGCTGCAAGGGCAATTGTTCAGCGTCAATATACAGTAATGTTACGTCCACTGAAATGCTTGTTTTTGCCACTGACGGGCTCAGATTATTATTATAAGTGTCTGAC
Source organism: Sebastes fasciatus (assembly GCF_043250625.1). Lineage (NCBI taxonomy): Eukaryota > Metazoa > Chordata > Actinopteri > Perciformes > Sebastidae > Sebastes > Sebastes fasciatus. The sequence continues at coordinate 8,368,729 of NC_133802.1, forward strand.
AACATTGTGGAAAGGACCCTGCATAGAAAACGTTTTTCTTCCCTTTCACTTGATCCCATCTGTTTGTTATTGTGTCCAAGTCCCGCTCAAGGAGAAGTCTCGTTGTGAAATCTGATTATCCGTATACTCTGGCTCAAATAAATACGGGCATATATCGAGTTCAAAGACCACATTGTCAAAATCTTATAAATATTCAGCCATAACATTGTAAATCTTTTAGATAACACTAAGCTACGCTTTCTGTACTCCAACACAACAAACTTTGCCCAGCTGGTGTTTCCACCATCAATGTATTCCACCATTGTCTTCCGGCCAAACGTCACCTTGCGAGATTTCAGAATGGTAGATGGACTTGCATTTATATAGCGCTTTTCCAGTACTTCCGGCCCCTCAAAGCTCTTTACACTACATGTCAGCATTCACCCATTCACACACACATTCATACACTGATGGCAGAGGCTGCCATGCAAGGTGCCTTCAGGAGCAATTTGGGGTTAAGTGTCTTGCTCAAGGACATTTCAGCATGTGACCGGAGCAGCCGGGGATCGACCTTCCACCGACCTTCTGATTGATGGACGACCTCCTCTACCCTCTGAGCCACAGTCGCACAAGACTTCTCCTTGAGCTCCTTGAGCTCCTCTTTCTATAATTCCAACCACTTCTAATAACAAACAGAGGCTGTCATGGCAAAAACAAGCACCAGTTTTCCCCAATAGCACCATATTGCAGAGTAGCTGCCGTCTACAGCGATCTCCCTCAATACTGGACCAATTTCAGAATTTGTTGTCATTCAAAAACATGGGAAAATAGGGACCAGGCTGAAAAATACCAAAGCTAAAGAGTCAAATATTTATCCAGGTTATGTTTTCGGTCTGTTTGTCAGCAGGATTCCGCAAAAAAAAACACTGGCCCGATTTTCATCAAACTTGGTCTAAGAGTGTAGCATGGGCCAAGGAAGAAACCGTTACATTTTGGAGTAGATTCGAATCACAGGGCAGATACAGAAATAATTTTTCACTTATGGGAACGGCCTTGGCGGAGGTCTGCACTCTCCGAGTGCCCTTCAAGTTCTCCCAGGAGATGGTAGAGACTAAATCAGAGCTAAAAGAGAGTGAATATTGGATTTAAAGTACATTACATTCATCAGGTACACAAGACTGTTGGCCCCAAGTGTAAAAAAAAAAGAAAAAATCAATGAATGCTGCTTTAAATTTAAAGCCAAGGAAATAGCCATATTTGAAGTGTTTGCAGCATACTGAGTATACAGATTGACTGAAGTGATGTGCTACAGGAGTTATACAAGCTTGCATGTCCATTTTGATGTCTTGTCACTATTGGAGTCCTTTATAACCGACGTGAATATGAGCAGATTACAGCCTCCATTGTGTGTTAGATACTCAAAAGACAGTTTCACATTAAACATAAGTGGTGAGGCTCCATCAGTACTGGGTTTGGAAAACAGCAGGTAGAGCAGGTTGTCCGCTAATCAGAAGGTCGGCGGTTCGATCCTCGGCTCCTTCAATCCACATGTCGAAGTGTCCTCGGGCAAGATACTGAAACCCAAATTGCTCCCGAATGCTGTGCCATCGGTGTGCGAGTGATCATTTAGATTAGATCCTGATGGGCAGGTTGCCACCTTACATGGCAGCCTCTGCCATCAGTGTATGAATGTGTGTGTGAATGTCGACATGTAGTGTGAAGCGCTTTGAGTGGTCGGAAGACTAGAGAAAGCGCTATATATAAATAAATGCAAGTTAATTTACCAAGTTCATTACTGGATGTCAGGGTGAAACGGTAGTGAAGTGGTTAGCACTGCAAAAGGGTCACAGGTTCAATCCCGGCTTGTGTGGAGTTTGCATGTTCTCCCCGTGTTAGCGTGGGTTTTCTCCAGGTTTTCCGCCTTCCTCCCACAGTCCAAAGACATGCAGGTTCATTGTTGACGCTAAATTGCCCGTAGGTGTGAATGTGAGTGTGAATGGTTGTCTGTCCTTGTGTGTCAGCCCTGTGATAGTCTGGCGACCTGTCCAGAATGTACCCTGCCTTCGCCAAATGTCAGCTGGGATCAGCTCCAGCCCCCCCCCCTCCCCCCTCCCCACCGGATAGGCCAAGTGGTTACAGATAATGGATGGATTATTGGATGTCTGCCAGTTTAATTGACTCCAGTGCATACATGTGACTGTATTGATCATGTCACTTACTGTACAGACCAGCATTAATGACAGACAACATTAAAGTGGCAGTAAGCAGTTTATTTTATGGCATCATTGGGCAGAAATTCCATAATAACCTTTCAGCATATTGTAATTCAAGTGTTCTGAGAGACTTCTGCACCTCATCATGGCTCTGTTTTCAGGCCCGTGACGGGAGACTTTGACCAATCACAGGTAATTTCATTGAGAGAGCGTTCCTATTGGCTGTGCTCCGGTCATGTGACCGGAACTTGGTGTTCCTTCACTATATTTCACAATGGCGGCGGCGTCACAAACGTTCTCATTTTACAGCTAAACCATGCACTACAAGATGATTCCGGAAAACATTTGAGGAGAGAAATAGGCATTAACGTAACATAATATTGATTCATATTTGATCAGTGCGGCCTAGTTTGGCCGTTTGGTCAGAGTTCGTGAGTGATTGACAGCCGGCTCTCATAGACGGCAGCTGGACAGCGGACCTCAGATCAGCTCTGACTGGTTGTTTTCCTCCGGTCTGTGAAATCTTGCAGATGCCGTTAGGAGCACCGGAGGACACAGAAGAACAGGATTTCTTTCAGGTTACCTGATATAGCGTTTTATAAAAATAACTTTTTTTAATCATATTTGCTCCAAACTCGCCTACTTCAGCTTTAATGTTGATGAAAGCTTTCTTTAATTTCTCTTTAAGACACACTGGTTCTCTTGTAAGTATGGACAGACACATGGAGATGCTTTTATCAAAGCAGTAGCTTCGGGACAAATGCATTACAGGTACAACATAGTTGTTGGTTCTTATCCTAAGTGTGACTTGAACACTGTAGGATGTTTTCTTCCTCTGCATCGTCCAGTGAGAAGATGTATGTGTGAAGAAGATTGAAAGCAAAAGCAGGGCCTTGGAGTAAATCCCATTTATTAAAGGCTTACTACTGGAACACAGTAAATAATCATCATAAAGAGTTCCTGATGGACATAGCCTCCCTACAGTCAATATAGACACTGACTCACTCCTCAGCGTTCAATGAACAGCTTGTTATACACCTGTTTGTCCACTTGGAGGTGCTATTGGATTTCCATTGGTATGAAACTCAGCGGTTTCCCTCATGATAAATTCAATGATCATTTACTGTAGCGCCATAACACACAGCCCCCTCAGTGTGCATCAAGTGGACTCACAGGAGCCATACTGCCTTCAATATTACACTTGATAACAAAGCAGTAATTATAATCTATATTAGGAGGGGACACGTCTAAATGCCGCCCCTCCAATATATTGATACAAATATAAATAAATAAAAAAATGACCCCAGCAGAAGCCGATGTTAGCCTGCTGTGTGTAGGTAAGCAATGTCAAACACTGTAAGCTACTGTCTCTCTATTTCATTACTTTCAAATGGAATATGAGTGCTACGTAGCAGGGTTTTCCCTTCCATTATACGGCTTATAGGTGCAGCAACCAAGCCGAATGATTGTAAAATCAATATAGAGGGCATCAAAACTAACTAAGTGACTTTTCCCAGATCTTCAGTAATGGCTGTAGTTGGTCCCCAGTGGACTTTTTTAGCAAGTTTTGTCTTTAAGCTTTTTGGGGCTTGTTTATTTATTATCTGCTGTAGCTTTTTCACATTTTTATCACAGATTTGGTGATAATAATGGTTTGAAATGATGTGAAATTGCATATTTCTAATTGAAAAAACGTAATACCAAATACGTGCATCAAAATCTTCCACAAACTTGAGCAAAACGCTGCTTAGGCAACATCACTGTTGATGGTGATGGTTTTTGTAAAGTGTTATGAAAAGAGATGACTGGTGAGGACAGGAGAATATATGAGCAGAGGAGAGGAGGAGAGAGGGCTGGAGAGAAGAAGATAGGACGAGAGGAGAAAATGAAAGGAGAGGAGAGCAAACACCCCCGCTGTCCACCCAACTTTGTTTGTAAATGTGTAAATAAAAAACACAGTTTGCTAAACCAATTGACAACAATCTCTGGACTTGCCTTCATATAACAATGCATATATTTATGTTCATATGATTATTGTACTTTATTAATCCCTAATCTCTGCCATTACATTCAATGAAACAAGAAAATATAAAATAGATAAAAAAAACAAAAACAGAGCGATGTAATACAATACATTATTAAACGTAATAAAAAAAAAAGAGAATATATACTCCTTCCCTTGTGTTGGTGGATATCTAAATATTTTAGGAAGCCGTTTAAGTTTCAAAATTAGATTTCTTTTCTGGGGGGTTTGCTTAAGGATATTGTTTGTTACTTCATACACATACAAATTATTGGGGGTCGGTGTCCCATGCGCACTCACGTGTGGCTACGCTGTTCAGACTCAGACTGTAACACAAACTACACGGAAGCACCAAAACCACTAGTGAAGCCTGTCTTGCAAAACACTGTTGGCTGTGGTCGGAGGACGCGGGGGAGACCGTAGCTTTGGTCTCCAGGGCCGGAGTCTCTGCTGTACTCTGCTCCTCTGCTCCTCTGCCTGCCTGCTTGCCTTCACTCACTAACGTGCTCGTTCTCGCTATTTCGCTCCAAATGCATGCGCGCACACTACACACTGCAGAAGAGTTAGTTTAGCACTGAGAATATCTAGTGAATGTACAGTGGACGTTTGTGCAGAAATAACTGCTGCAGCTCCTCCAGACCAACAGAGGTTTCCCGTGTCTGGTGAAGTGACGGGTCTCCGCAGCAAGAAACGTTATCATCTCCGACCAAAACTCCGGTGTCCCCCCTGTTTCTTCTGACCGCGGTCGGGAGGCTGAAGCAGGAAAACACTAACACCAGGATCAGCAGTGATCCATGGAGAGACCTTCGTCTGGTCAGCTAACATTACTGCCAAGCAGCTGAAATATAGAGTGATATTTTGGTTTTAGCTGACGTGTGTCGCCTCACTGTTTTGACCGATGCTCGTTCATGTCTATGTAGAGCGAGCACAAGCGCGACCAACAGGACGCTGACTTTCGTTTACTTAACAGCCACAGGTGTCGCTGTTAACAAGCATTTCTGATTCTTACATAGAGTCCCTTTAAAAATTACATGAGTGAAAACCATATTAGTCGTAGCTGTAGCTGATGTTTTTCAGTAGCTGGCATCAATGATGTTGCAGTGATTAAAATGAAAGGTGAACTCTGACCTCCAGTACACACGACTGAATTTACAACCAGACAAAGCAGCTAACTGACATCAACAACATTCTTGCACTCGCTGTGTGTCGTGACAGTGTTTTCATTGGTTTAAATGTCCTCTGGCTGTGTGAAATAACCTGCACTTGAACCTGCTAATCAGCTTCAGGACTCATTGATTTAGTGTCGGCAGGAGAAGCTGACGGCCGTGGCTGAGGAGACATGAGAGACACACACAGAGAGGTAAAGGAGGAAAAAGACCAGTATTGATTTGGTGGCAGGCGGCTCCTGACAGCTGCGCTAAGCTAGCACGTACTCCTCTCAGCCACAGTCTGAAGCTCGGCCGACAGGGAAGTGCCTAAGAAGATTAAGCTGTAAATCCCACAGATTTCCTGCCCCCCCCAACACTCCCACCATCACTTCTCCCCACCAGCAAACACATTCGCTCTCTTCCACAATTAAAAGCTTATTGGTGTGTGGATGGATGGATGGATGTTATTGTTTGGATGAAATTCATTAAGTTGATATTTAAGTCTGATGTCGTAAAGGAAAGAACATTTTTTTTTAAATAATGTGGTGAATGTGGTTCTTCATCTACAGATTGTTTTCATGTATCATACACGTCTGTAAGTTACAAAGTCCAGTTGCAAATAAAATGTTTGCTTCTGGATCTTGTCTCCTCTAAATCAGGACAGGAATCCCCCAAAATCCCCGGATGAAACTGTTCAAATCAGTGAAATTTGGTTCCAGGATGAATAAGGTCAAAGGCAGGTTGTAATTGGTTGTTACAAAATTTCAATTGATCTCTTGCTGTTTTCCCTTGCTGAGGACCAGACTCTTTACTTTATTTCATTTCATTACTCGGGAGCTCATTGGAGGCAAGACATGAAAGAAAGCCAATGTGCTACTATGGATCTTGTTAGTTTGCTCTAGCGGAGAGAGTTACATAAAGCTAGATGAGGAATATGAGAAGTCAAGTTGTTCAGCACTTTAACCTTTTATTTCAAAATATGGAAGCTTAAAAGTGCAATGTGTAAGATTGCCTAGTTCTCTGTTTTTTCAAAATAGCTGCATTTCTGTGCGAAGGGCCTTTGCAGGAGGTTATGGTTTCACCGGCGTTGGTTGGTTTGTTTGTCTGTTACCAAGATTACTCCAAAAGTTTGGGAAAACGCCAGCCGTGCACGCTTTCATCCTTTTTATCGCCTTTGTTGGTACGTAGTGTAAAATGCTTTGAGTGGTCAGAAGACTAGAAAAAGTTCTACATAAATGCAAGTCCTTCTATCCAAGGTGGTTAGGAGGTTGCGCTCCTGTCGCCAAAACCTGCACGCTGCGATGACGATGATGAAGTTGCGGTAGGTAAGCAAGAAGCCTCACTGACTAAACTAAACAAAGTCAAAACAAAGATAAATGGTCTTCCAGCACCATAAATCCCTCACAGTAACATTCCTGCTGGATTTGTCTGTGGCAATTTGGCTGAACTTCAACCGGATGTTGTGACGTTCTTGGACAGAAAGGGTGAAGGAGTAAAATAGTCCGTGGGACAGATGTAAAATCTGTGGGTAGCCCTGCAGTAAAAAGGATTAACTTCTCCTCCTTATATTTACCGTAGACTGATATTTCCGAAAGTAAGAAAAGATATCTGCCGGCTGTGATTGGTTGTTCCTCCTCACATGACATGCGTTCCAAAAGTTGAACTTTTTTTATCTCAGGGCGCAGCCGTTGCACCCTGGAAAATGGGCGCTTGGGAACTCTTTTGAGCGTGCCTTGCCGTGTCTACATTGACAACAAAGGGCACAAAAAATGAAAGTGAAAAACATGAATGTTGCGCAGTATTTACTATTTAGTATGACTTTATTATATAGACTGACCTTTCCTCAGCAGCCCCCAACTCTGACTCATTTCCAGCATCCCTGCTTTCCACTATATGATAAGTAATAACATTGTGTTTGAAACATTCAATGTTCAGTTGTTATAAGGAACTGGAATAAAAACAGATGAATATAAAGAGTTTGAAATTCAGCAAATCATTCATATTAAGCTTGAAAACCTCCTTCTGTGTGTTGTTGGAGTAAAGATGTGAATGAATTCATAAATGATGTACAATTATGGAGATGAAGTATCCAGAGTATGCTTGAAGATTTTTGGACTCATCTGAAAATGACACTGTATGTAGACTTTTTAATAAGAAAGGGATAAAAAAAGAACAGTATACAGTATACATCTCCCTCTCTTTCTCTCTCTCAGCATTGGCCTAGTTTCCTCTCAGCCCGTCCTCTGCCTGCGCTGTAGCCGTAGGCCTGTCGATGCCATCAGAATTAGAAATTCTAATGGACGTGTCACCACTTTGAACTGTGGGCTTGAAGAGCTTTGAGTCTGGCGCTCCCTTGGATATGCCAGGCGAAGTCTGCGCATTGATCCCTCTGAATTTGTTTGACTTTGACAGTCTCTTTCTTTTTACTCTTCCCCCTCCCTTTTTCTCCCTTCGCTCCATTCATTTTCTTGCTGGCTGGCTCATTCTCTTTCTTCTTCTCTTCTTTCCGCTGCACTCATTTCTACTCGTTTTAACACAGGAGCAGTCAAAGATGTGAACACACACACGCGCGCTGCTCACATGCAGTACAGGTGACGTGCATCCTTAATTGTTTTTTACTGAAGTGCTCCTTTCGTCATTCAGGGAAGGTGCTTCCTGTTTTTCATGTTACACTAGAAGACCACAATTGGAATAAGCCTTTGGGCTTTATTGGGATCATTTACCATATGTAATGACTGTAGTGCAGTGTTATATGTGTTTCTTAATTATCAAATCAATCATTCAATCAAGTAAGTGACTTTAGAATTGCATATTTTGATATTGAAAGATAAAGTATGTGTGCTGTGTACGTGTAGTGATAATGATAACAGGGCTTTATGTCTCCTGACAGAATCCTCCACAGGGAGGTCAGAGGGCAGCACTTCTGAAGCTTGTAGGGATTCAGGGATTCACTCAAGGACATTTCAGCACACAGCTTTTTCTTTTCAACACTGGGTTCAGGACCAAAGACTGAAGACTGAAGGTACATGCTTTAAAAGAAAGTAGTTCATACAACTTGAAGTCCGATCACGTCTGACGGCACAAGTGTTTCTAGGTGTTTTCCGAACAGCCACACTCAAATGTGGAGAGAAAAGAGCACTGCCCTCATAGAGAGAGGCATGAGATGCAATGACTCACACAAATGAGATGGGAATGCCTTCACTGGTGTTGCACTTGTTTTTGTACACACAAGAAGTGTCAGAAGTAGTGTGAAGAATGAAAGAAGAAAGCTTGAGAGAAAATTTAAATCTCGTCTAATTTCTCACTGCAAAAGTTACAAAACTGGAACGCAACCACCCACGCTCCAGCCTTTTTTACCTTTATTTATTGAGAGCATTGCTCTTATTCTGCCAGGAACGCCCTGATCACATTCACACATTCACACCTGGAAGCTGCCCCGTACAACCACAGTCTGACCTGCTGTTCACTGAGCAGCTCCACTAGAGTGGTTGGGGTTATGGGTCTTGCTCAAGGGCACCTCAGTGGTGGTAATGAGGGAGGGGCAAGCGCTGCGTTTTCACTTTCCCCACCCAGATTTATCATTCCGGTCCGGGGGATTGAACCAGCGACCTTCTGGTCTCAAGCTCACTTCTCTAACCTTTAGGCACTAAGCACTAAAGGTCTTCTTCTTGTACCCAATCAGAGAGTGACCCATGGATAACAAATGACAAACAAACTCACTGACACACACACACACACACACTCACACACACTCACACACTCACAGTCTCCCTGAGGATGGAGTAAAAATAGTCTTTACGAGTGGGCCCCCTTTTTGTTCTATCAATGCACAACATGATACACATTCCTGCTGATGGTTTCATACCATTCCACTAATCTACAAGTGGCTGCAATGCACGGAGTTACTTTTACATCTTTATTATACAAGCAAACAGAATAGGTTTGGGAGCAAAACTGTCAACATGCAATCAAAAATTGTTTTATTGCGAGTAAAATAAATCGGTGATTAAAAATGTATTATGTTTTGCTTGGTGTTGAGCTGAATCTTGTGGGCGGGACCTACTCTGAAAGATGAAAGTAGAGGAAGTAGAGGTATAGAGATCGGAGCAGAATTCTTTAAAACAATTGTTAATATCTTGTTGGTCAGTAAGTACTTCACCGGGTTTGGACTGTATTTTATGAATAGCAGTCTTTGCCTGCTCTCCTTTAAGTTGTCTTGAAAGTAATTTTTGAGGTTTATCACTTAATTCAAAACGTTTTTATCTCATCTTCAGTAGTAGATTACTTATTTCCCCTCCAAGGACAGAGTTATATTCTGCTTTTAATTTCAGGATCTTGTTATAGTCAGACTGTAAAAGAGATGTTTTATATATTTTTTCTATATGAGTAATTTCTTGTTCGATTTCTTTCGGTCTCTTACGTTTTTCCTTTTTCCTTGAGGTCTCAAAAGAAATAATAAATCCTCTCATTGTAACTTTAAGTGCTTCCCAGAGAGTAGAATCTGAAACTTCTCCGTTATCATTGATCTCTCAAAAGTCTCTGAGTTTATTGGCCATGTATTCTTTAAATCCTGGTGATGACAGTAGTAGAGGGTTAAATCTCCAATTATATTTTGGTTTGGAAAGGGAGGACTGAAGCTGCAGCGTAACAGGACTGTGATCAGAAATCAATGTATTGTGATAAAATGTGTTGCTAATATTGGGGATTGAACCGGCCTCCACTATTAAATAGTCAATTCTAGTATATGACTGGTGCACCTGTGAGTAAAATGAATCAATTTTTTTGTCAGGGTGTTGTATTCTCCAAATATCCACCATATTTCTTTGATTTTATTACGAGTTAATTGTTGGAGGAGATTTAGAGGATGATCTGTCCAAGGAAGAATCCAAATAACAGTTAAAGTCGCCACCGATGAAGATATTGGAGGATCCATACGCTCGAAGTAATTCAAAAACTTTAAGAAAAAAACGTAGGGTCGTCGGAATTTAGGCCGTATATATTTAACAAGGTAATTGGGAATGAGTTAATATAACCAGAAATCAAAATAAATCTCCCATTTGGATCTGTAATCTTGGATTTAAGTAAAAAAGGAATATTATTACGAAACAGGATAGCTACGCCCCATGCTCGAGACGTAAAGGGTGCTTGGTACACCTGTGAGATCCAATTAGGTTTTAATTTGTATTCAGTAACTTTAGTAGTGTGAGTCTCTTATAGAAATAAAATATCAGCTTCAAGTGAATTCAAGTGAGAAAAAACATTCACGCATTTTATGTCAGTTCCAAGGCCCCAAACATTCCACGAGGTTAGTGTGATTTTATCATTTAGAATTGGGGACATACTTACAAACAAGTCCGATAATCAGAAATCAAATGCCCATTCAAACCTTTGATACATGGCATGGATGATAATGAAATAAAACAAAGTAGTAACTGAGTATGCAGACATATTTATGTAATGAGCTGAAACGCCCCTCTCCCCCTACAATTACTTTTTTTTAATGACATTTTACAACATACTATACTATGACTTTTTTTTAATGACATTTTTCGACATACCATACTATGACTTACCTTGTGATTGACAGGTCGCTACCATGGCGTTGTCCGGTCTGGGAGTTGTCCGTGTTATCGTCTTAGAACTTTGTGTGTAAACCCTTTCACAGTGTGTTTTTCAGTTCATGAAAGTTAATTGTGACCTTTTTGGTCACCTAAAAAATGTCCTATTCAGCATTCAGTTGTGCATGTTGTCTCATGTCACCTCAAACCAAGATGGCGACTGCCAAAGACCAAGTTGGCGATGCCCAAAAAGATGAAATCGAGGGCTTTAAAACGGCAGCCCACAAACCAATGGGTGACGTCACGGTGACTACATCCACTTCTTATATACAGTCTATGGTTTTGTGAGGAAGGAAATGCATTCAACATGTTTTTCAGGTTTTACACAATGTGTTTTGGTGAGTCACACTGAACTCCACGGGTTACATTTTTTTAATCCGTACGCAAACAGGTGCTGGAATATACTTAATAAACAACATTTTAACCATCCGCCCAGCACGTCATGTGCAGCGCTGCTGCTGGTTGCCTGGCTACTCCACAGTGAAAACAAGATTTTTGCTTTTGTGAACAGATTAAACAAAGATGATACAATGTGTTAATCGTTGAGCTTTAGAGGTGTTGGTAGGTGCATTATTGAAATTTGAAACCAGGCTAGCTTTTTTTCCCCTGCTTGCAGTCTTTATGCTAAGCTAGGCTAATCATGTCCTGACTCTGAATCAGATAAGCCATTTCCTAAAATGTTGAACTATTTCTTTGAAACAAGTGGTCATATTCATAAATCCGTAAATGAAAATGTTAGTTTTCTTTATAATTATAATAATGTGAATCAGTCTTAAATCTGCTATCAAATCACTGTATATAAACAGCATTCAGCAAGAGTGTGGGCAGTCATTGTTTATGTGCTTTTTCCTCTCCCCCTGTGTGTCAGACAGTACTGGAACAACGTGTTCAACGTGGATGAAAGCTTGTGGATGATCAGGAGGCTGCAGGGCGATGTGTGTCAAAGTGTGTCTGGTACTCTCCCTGGAAACCTAGTTTTTACTACTACTACTACTACTACTATTGCTGCTGTTGCCATGGCAACTACTGCCATCACAACAACTGCTACTGTTCATCCAGTTCAGCAAGACAGAGTTCTCTGCTCAACCAACAATAACAATCATGGTGATTTAACAGGGAGAGTTGAGTTACAGTACAAGGTCAGTGCTCTCCTCCCACCTTCAATATGTTTTTGTACTATACCACTCTATACAATACACGCCCACTAACAGAACATCTAGTGTTATCTAGCCATGAATTCTCTAGATTAAACTCTGTCCTACTCTGGATAATGTCAAGACCTCGTTGTATGGGAGCTGAAATGATGATGTTATTGGAAATTGTTTCTGGAATAAGCACGTCAATACACCAAGTCCAGGCTTGATTTCTTGGGAGTTCGAACTTGGCAAGTTAAACTCAGAACTCAATCCTCAATCCTCAATCCTCACCGTAATGAAGATTCAATAAAACAAAAATATAATGTCATTCACCACACTGCCTCTGGTTGTTTTCTTTGTATATAATTTTTTAGTGAAGTGTGGCAAGAACTGTACAAACAAGGCGCCAACTTAGTGACATATCACTTTCAGGTTCATACTTTTATTTCAGGGTTCTACTAGAAAATGTTCACATGCTTTAAAGGTACTATATTTAACAATTTACATGTAATAATTGCTTTTGTATTACCAATGTGAGAACAGATTGTAATGTAACTTAAAAACTGTGACCTTCTACGACTTTCTCTGTTGCCTATAAGAGCCTGTGGACTGATTTCTATGTAAAGGACTCGGGACTGTTTTGCTTCATAACGTTAGCTGATGAAGTAATTTACAAATGGTATTCAAGTTAGTATCATGGAGACTGGACATTACAAATAATAACAGTGACATACTTTATGATCGTAATGTAATGTCACATCACTCTTTTGGCCAATGCCAAAGTACAAGTGCTATTAAGGTAATATTACCTTTAAAGGTACTATATGTAACTTTCAGAAAATCCTTGTTATTAATGACACCGGTGGCCATTAAGTGAACTGCAGTCAGCATCTGGTTGCTCGCACTCCGTAGGCGCGAGTGATAATCCTGTACAATCATATATCATAAAATAACTTTACTATCTGTAATGTCCAATCTCCATAATACTAACCAACTTGCCATTTGCAAATTACTTCATCAGCTAATGTTACGAAGCAAAACCAGCCCGAGTCCTTTACATAGAAATCAGACTACAGGCTGTTATAGGCAACCAAGAATGTCCAGGAAGGTCTCAATTTTTAAGTTGCATTACATTCTATTCACACAATGGCAAAACCAAGCAATTAATACATGTAAATTGTTACATATAGTACCTTTAAGTCTCATTTTCACTTTAAAACCAACCATGTTGTTTTTTCCCAAATCTAACTTAGCGGTTTGGTTGCCTAAACCTAAGCAAGCGTTTTATGTTTAATTCACAACGTTAAGCACGTGTTTACTTCAACCGAAAAGTGACGCCAAGGGGTCTGTGACAAAGCGCGAGTATGTGACAAGTTGAGAAGAAACGTGTTGGTAATCCTCGGGGACCGTGTTGGCTCAAAACTTGAGCTTGAATATCATCATCTGCTGATGAAGACCACACATTCAAAGTGAGTAAGTGGACCTTGAGTTGAGATTGCTTTGTTTAATATCAAGCTCTGCCACTGGCCATAACAAACCTTTTCTTGATTTGTTTTGCGTGTTTTCCAACTTCAAAATCCAAAGAAATGTAAAGTTTCTAGCTTTTCTTTTTGGTGAGTTTAGAGTTTGTAATCTTGTGATTCTCATGGCATGAAAACATCAGAGCAGTTCTCGGCAGCTCTGTTCAACAACGTGGCCGACATGCACGTCTCCACACGCTCTTTGGCCTCTCTCTCCTGTCCACGTGTCCTAGAGAGGCCCCTTACTCTTCTTTTCAGCGACGAGGAGACGCTGTTTGTTGTGGGAGCCCCTCGTGAAAGGCTATGACAGCCGGAGGGGGGATCCTGCTGACACCAGGGCCACCCCCCCTCGACCCCCTGCCTCACTTATTGATGTCTGCAGATGTGTCTGCCTGCATGATAATGGCCTCCACTGGAGGAGCCCCCTTACAGTGCCCGTCTATAAATCACACAGGGGACACAGAGTGAACTGAACCTTCCATGTGTGTGTATGTATCTTAAAGACTGTGTGCTTGGGCCTGTTTGTGTGTCTTCATACACGTTGTGTGTGTGTATGTGCATACGCTGCTCGAGGAGCACCACGTTGCATTATTGATGGCCCTTAGGGAGGGATGAAAGTGTGAATAGTTGAAGGGAGGGGGGGGGGAGAAGGAGGTGGGAGTGGTTGGAGACAGATATCACAGTGCCGGGATGCATTTGGCAGGCCCACTATACATTGACATCAACGTCCAGGGACGGCTATAGGTTTCTATTGAATCTAATGCTGACAGGTGAGGCCCCTGGAGGACAGTGGGGCAGGGGGTTAAACAGGAGGAGGATGGAGCAGGGCTCTGGGATGTACATTGATGTGACATCTGCTTGGCAGGTTGTAGAGGCTACCGGTGGTGATGGAATAGGGTTAGACTGAGGGAGACAATACTGTACTATACTTCTATCTATGATATGATCCGCCCTAATTACAGCTCCAGAGTAGCTAAAGACACATGTGAAATGAAAGGGAAAAACCTTTGCATACAAAGTCAATGAGAAGATGCAAGCGTGCACGAATAGACACACGTTTTACACAAAAAAAACGAGGTAAAAAAGTGTCCATGTGAGTTAAAAATGTTTCAACTTTTGAGCAAACGTTATATCCCGAGGCCTTATAACTCCACTCCACACTAGTCAAAGGGAGAAAGACTGGAGTGAAATAGTAAAAAAGAGGTTTGTCATATTTGGTCAAATAAGAGAAGGCTAAAATTCATGTTGTGTTGTGTCTGGAGTGGTCATTTACTTGCTTTTAGTTACTGTATGTGTTTACGTATCGTGCATTCCTTTGGAGATTAGGTGTGCCACATTATATACGCAAAATGCAGACTTAAACGACTTCACTTTAACACCAGTGACTTGTGTCTTCACTTGAACTTTAGCCTTTTGACTTGAAATGATTGATACCCCGTAAATGAGCGTGGCAAATAAACTCATAGATAACATAACACAACATAGATGCTTTAAATCAATCCGACTGCACTCAATCGGGTTCTACGATCAGGAGGTAAAGGTGTGTTTGTCAGTACAGACCAGCAGAGAGACAACAGATGACAGGCAAGACTGGAGACTTGTGATAAACTTGTGTAATATTTCTTGGTTAAGACATAACCAAAAGTTTGTAACTCTGTACAAAATTATTATTACTTCTGCTAGCCAGCGTAACCTGGAGAGTCTTTTAGTCAGTGTTGCTGGTGGATGGCTTGTCACTATAAAATGAGAATAGCTAGTTCACCTTAAATGAGCCTGAGCCGAAGTAATGGCTAACTTCAGGGCAAACCATTTCACTTTAATCAGCAGGACACGGGAACTTGGCTTGCGTTTCGAGGAGTTGTTGCATTTATTCACTGACAGCCTAAACTGTACCACAATGCACAGCTACGTTCAGCTAGAACGTTACTGCTACTCACCCTCTCTCTCTCTCTCTCAACCACACTATCGATAACGTAACGCACACAACCTATGCACTTGTTATTGCTACTTGTATAACACATTTTTGTTTAAAAAATCATCTTAAAAATGTACAAACAAAAAAAAATGCAAAGGCGGAAACCCTGAATGTTGAGGAAGGAGTTGCGCTTGGACAGAGATGGTGACACAGATTTACTCCGGGAATTTCAAAACAAAGGCGTATCTTAAAGATTATGATATGCATCGATGTTTTCACTTTGCATTGATGATATTGGATCGCTGATCATTGAATCTATATTCAGGCCAGATCAATGGATCGTTGCACCCCTAATCCATTTATTTGAGTTTTAGAATTTAAAGGTCCCATATGATGCTCATTTTCAGGTTTATACTTGTATTTTGTGTTTCTACTAGAACATGTTTACATGCTGTATTGTTAAAAAAACCCATTATTTTCCTCATACTGTCAGCCTGAATATACCTGTATTTACCCTCTGTCTGAAATGCTCCGTTTTAGCGCATTTTGACGGAATTGCAACAGAAATGCGTTGCTAGGCAACAGCTTGGGTCCATGTGTATTTCCTGTCAGCTGATGACATTCACATACACTGCAACCAGGAAATAAACTGGGACACATTTAGAATGTTTACATTTCAAATTGTGTCAAGGGTCTAAATATTGTATATTCGTGACATCACAAATGGGCAGAAATCCTGACAGCTTGTTTCAAACACAGAGTTTCTGAATATGAGATGTGTGTATTTCCCTGTGGATTGAGTGTTTCGATACTTTCACAGTATTTATATAGGACTTAAGCCTGCTTTATAATAAAGAAACATGAAAATCTCACTTTTTTTATATTATGGGACCTTTAAACAAAATCATATTTTTCAAGGAATTTTACTTTAGTCAGAACAGAAAGTTTAGAAACATATAAGCATATCAGTGAAGTTTGCCTCATGATGTTTATACCTGTCTTCAAAAATAGAACGATTTTACTAGTAACACTAGAAACCTGTCAAGGGTGTTCACCTGCCTTCTGCTGAATGCATGCTGCGATAGGCCCCATCCACACATGGATGAGTGAACTCATTTTAGGAAACATGAGTTGTGTTCATTCCCCGCTGAGGATTATGTGCTATCAGGGGTATGGGTACTGTGTGTATTGTGGGTATGCATATACATGTACAGAGTGTGTGCTTGACAGCAGTATGTAAATGCAGCGCATATTCATCTGTATGGATGAATGTGTATGTACTACACTGTGCTATTTTGGCCACATGTGCACAGAGAAGGTATCAGGTGGGTAGTTCTGCACCGCCTGATTCGTTGGAACCTGCACAGACCTGACAGGGGTGTAAATTGCCCAGATTAGGCTTCCGGCAGCTGTGGCATCTGTTGGCACTTCATGGTAATGACTGCTGTCAGCGAGGAGAACTCCCCCCCCCCCCCCATCCCTCTACCACCCCTGCCCTGGTTATTGATCTCCACTCTCATTTCTTCTGTCCCCATTGTTTTACAGCCTCCTCCCCCTCCTCCGGGCCGATCATCATTGCTTATTATGAGTCCTAATGTCTGCTGCACCTGTTCTCCTCACTGCTCATGATAAAGTTGCTGTGGGGTAGCAGGTTTATCAACCCTGGACTTTTTATGCTGCTCTCAATCATGCTTCACTACTGATATGGGGTGTTTGTAGCCAGACTGGTAGTGACCTTTCATTATATCCTGGATATTTGCCAGTGGTGATCTGCTCCTGTATGCTATAGATGTTTTTCTGATTAATTAGTGTGAATGTTGATTAAGCAGCATTCATGATATCTTTTACAGTTTTTTAACTATCACAGTTTATGTTTTATGCTTTTTTCAGGCCTTTTCTTAGTTTATGATGGTATGATGGTTTATGTATAGGATGGAATGTTGAGAGCTAGAGTGGTGACATCACAGCTAGAGTGGAGAGGAGTGTTCATTTTAAACTTGCTCTCGTTCTCACAATTTTCACTCACTTTATTCATGTATAATTTCTCGTCAAAATGTAGGAAATCATATCTTCAAACTAACTTACTATGGAATCAAACACACACACACACACACACACGCACACACACACACACACACACACACACACACACACATATATATATATATACTGTATAGTCCATTCATCTCGGCCTCCTCCCATTATATATGCAACATGCAACTTTTCCTTTTCTATTTCCACTGGGACCATTAACTTTTGTATGTATTTTGGTGGTATTCAAATACAAATCATATTTTACTGTTAAATTATTTCAGGTACATGGTGTAAGTTGGCAGCTAAACATATAGATGAGGATGAAAAGTATAAATGGCCAACACATTCTCACCACCAACTCATCAAATACCGCTTGGTCAGTGGCCCTACACTTACGCGCTATAGGTACCCCTCTGTGATGACGTGCGTCACAAGGTTTCCCCTCGTTCACTGCATACAGTCTCTTTTCAAAATAAACTTTGATGTAGATTTACTTAGTTTTTATGTTTTCTTACGCAACAGAAGAACTTGGTTAGGTTTAGGCAACAAAACTACTTGAATAGGCTTAGGAAAATATTTTGTTTTGTGCTAAAAAAAGTTGTTTGTTACGTAACTGGCATTAGTTGAGTGTGGAAGTTACGTAACCAAATTAAGGTAAAATAAGTCAACATTAACTTGGTTTTCAATGTGCTATGTACTTTGGTCCTCCAGTGGGAAAAAAAACAATACTGCTAATCAACATGATTGACTGACTGGCTGTAGCCATTTAGCTGAATGGGCTCTATTTAAACGATCTATAGCGCATGGTCTAAAGTGCATGGCGCAAATGCATTTAAGGCGTGTCCAAATCCACTTTTGCTAGTGAAACAGCGCATAATCTGGGTGCAAAGTAAGACTCAAGGGGCAAAGGGGTTGTATTTAATCTCTTAATTAATCATAGGTGTGTTTTGGGCGTAACATGAATTAAACCAATCAGTGTCAATACCCATTGCTATTTAAAAGGTGGACCTGGAAAATTGGAGAAGCAAGCGTTTTTCTGTTGAGGAAACGGATCTGCTCGTGCACAAAGGGCAAGTGGGTGGGTTGAGGCAAAATGAATTATATGATAATAAACACTAGGCTAAATATGATAAACATGTATTGATAAATTATGAAAACTGTGTTGCTTTCTGATGCAACCTATGGGGGGGCTCGGACCGGGCATAATCCTCCGGAGCTGCATTATGCACGGGCTTGCAGCGTAACGCATGCATCCATCAGCCTCAAAGCGCTGACATTTAGAGGGAGAGGGCCAGTAAACTTTGAAATAGCCTATACGTCTCTACACATGCACACACAGAGGGATGAGGAGAGGGGACGCCACAGAGGCGTGTGTGCACCGTGATCACTCTGGTCACGGTGAGGACTGACGGCCTTACTTCATTATATTCCATTATATTCTGAATTGTCACCTGCCGCCTGAATTTTGAATAATGCGCCCTTTAAATAGCAGGAAAATACTGCGCCAGACTTCAACGTCAATGGCGCAATCGCTTTCTGCTGCATCAAGATAGCAATGCGCCAACAAATCACCTGAACACACCTCACTTTAAGACCAGCATGCTCATGGGCCAGATGGACGCAAGTTCATTTGCTACTTATACAACATGGGTTCTGGGTTTGAAAATGACTACTGCATCGGTCTGAAACTAGCAATGACAGTTTCGGTGCGCTGCTTTTCGCTGCTTTTCGCTGCTTTTCACTGCTTTTCGCCGCTTTCCATATATATATATATACAAGCTTGGTTGTGGTTAATTCTTTGTAGCAAAAGAACAGTTGTAGTGAGTGCATGTGCCATGGTTTATCAATTGAAAACAAAGGTGATACTCTACTACACACTAATCGCAAAAATGTCTACAACTGTAGTTTAGGGGCAGTTGGTTAATAATGTCACTTTAAAGGCAGCTGACACTCTTGTGATTTGTTATTACTCTGTCAAATGTAATAACACTTGATGTAATCTAAGTTTGACACTTGGAAATATAAATATTTGACAGAAATATATCCCAGAAATGCTCCGGGAAAATAAATCTATAACATTTTGAGCGGCTGTGGCTCAGAGGCAGAGCGGTTGTCCACCAGTTGGAAGGTCGGCGGTTTGATCCCCGGCTCCTCTAGTCCACATGTCTACGTGTCTTTGGGCAAAATACTGAACCCCAAATTGCTCCCGAAGGCTGTGCTGACGGTGTGTGATTTTTTTTTTTAGATAAGGTCCTGATGGGCAGGTTGGCACCTTGCATGGCAGCCTCTGCCATCAGTGTATGAATGTGTGTGTGAATGGGTGAATGCTGACATGTAGTGTTTAGCGCTTTGAGTGGTCGGAAGACTAGAAAGGCGCTATGTAAATGTAAGTCCATTTCCCATTTCCGACATCACACAGAGTGACAGTAGGCAGTGATTCTCATTGACAGCTACACAATGTATCATGATGTGATAACTTCATACACAACATGACATGACATGACACAACATGACCCATTTTGTCAGGCAGATAACTGGCATGCATGCTAATAGCACTAGTACAGTGTATGTATGAGCTGGGACCTGAGCAGCCTCCTGGATGCCTCTGAATACCCACATCTGATGTTGTATGCTAATCTGCTAACCTTGAGGGCACCCAGACTGAAAAATCAGCGAGAGAGAGCAAGAAAGAGCTGTCTTCTCTGCTCGCAACGCTTTGACACGATCCGCTGAGTTTCCAGCTTGCACTCAAGGGCTGTTAATGAGTGTGTGGAGTTGTATGAAAATTCACAGTTGGTATAGAAAAGGGGGTTTTGAAACGGTGGTTTTTCAGCATGAGGCATGGGGGAGAAAGTGAATGGTCTTGATTAGACATTGAAATCTTTTTGTATATGACAGGTGGCGCATTAAAAATGGTGGAGGGAGGTGACATCTTGGAGGTTGTCCAGGACTCCCCGTTATGTGCAGAAGCGCAACTGTAGAGAGAGGAAGAGAAGAAGACAACAGGTGACAGACAAAAGAGGAGCCCATTGGCCAAGTGAAGAGTGGAAATGGAAACAAATGAAGAAGCACACAACAGCCTGGTAACTTCTCAACACAAGCTCATGATTTATTTGTCTCTGTGGAAGAATCTGAGTTTCTGAGTAGAAATTCACATTTGCAATAGCTCTCGCAATACCTGAACACTGTAGCCTAACATCGCAAATCCTTTAAGATCAATAATAAAGGATTGATAAAAAGACAACCGGAGGAAACATTAAAATTGAATACAGTCAACTGAGGTTTTATAGTTTTAAGAGAGCCAAGTGTGGTGTTATCATTTAAGTGACTTGAAATGAATTTAGCTTTGTCTTATCCAGGGTCCTTTCTGTTTCACTTGGTGCGTTTCCATCCACTTGTTTTTATGCATGAAAACCTTGAAATAACACAAAATAAAAAGTGTTTACGCTTGGCTGAGGTGGAAAAGTTGGTGCATCATAAAAGTAAAATGCGATAAAGAGCGATGGAAAGACATGAACCATGTGACTTCACCATCCACTGAAGCTTCTGCACCACTGAAGAGATGGAAAATAGCGGCAGATTAAAATATCCTCACCGCTCCACACGGTACTGATGCTTTTTATACCACACAAATTAGTGTTAAAATTACTGCACAACATTTTTCATAAATGGCTTCTCCATCTCAAAGTCCCGGGATGAATTTCCATCCCAGTCCATCCATGTTGAAAATAGCGGGGCGACATCATTGTTTCCATGACGCCAAATCTACCACAATAACACCCTAAGTTGTAACAAACCAAAGTGATCCTATTAGATGTACTTGATGTGTGTGCGTGTACGTTAAATTAATTGTTTCTTAATTTCCCAGGTAAAAGCAGCAGGGTCCTGCAGATATGAGCTGGCATCCGACTGCCTGCTGTGTCTCCAACATGGTCTGCCAGCCTGCTGAAGATAGCCAAGGACATCAAAGAAACCGCCATCCAGACGCCCTCGTAGGTGACGCTATTCCCTGCCAGCTTTTGGATTTATACACGCCAAAATGACACAACCATCTGAATTGGATACCTGACAAAATCCTTTCAATACGTTCATTATGGATTTAAAAAATCCCTGGATTGCTGCGTTCCTTCTAGCCCACACTCAAACTAATTCAATGCTTCTAAATCCATGAGAGGTGGTGAACAAATGTACGTGTCAGGAGAGAATGGACCCGGGTTTGATTGTCTGCCAACCCGAGGTCCTACGCTCTAGTCGTGTTTGTTGGTGACTAAATGGCAGTGACAATATCCCTTTACGAAACACGACTCAGTATGTTTGTAATGCCATCTTCTTTTAGCTGTTCAGACATGGCTGCTGTATAGATGCCTGACTTTAATCCGTTTTTTGGCCCCATTCTGTTCTGAACACATCTCACAGAGCAGGATGTACTCAGGATGTACTCCGGCTAAAATGGTATTGTCTGTGTCTCTCTTGTCACGTCAGAGAGAGGGATTTCAACAGAATCTAGACTGGCTGTACATGTATATGTGCCAGTTATGTAGATAGGGTTGGACCGATAAATTGCTGTGCCAAAACAAAACAACTCCACACTTCAAATACATTTTAAACCATTTATTAGGATGAATGATAAATCAGGGGCAATTTTAGACTCTTTTTAGGGGTGCTCAAGCTCAAATTTAGGCTAAATATTGGCGAAGGAAAACTGGCATGGCCATTTTCAAAGGGGTCCCTTGACCTCTGACCTCTAGATATGTGAATGAAAATGGGTTCTATGGGTACCCACGAGTCTCCCTTTTGCAGACATGCCCACTTTATGATAATCACATGCAGTTTGGGGCAAAAGCCATGCAGTTTTTGCATGCATTAAAAATGGGTTATTTTTGCCTATTCTAAAAATGGTGCATTTGAATATTTCTGCATAATGGGGTCCCTAAACAGTCTTGGAATTACATAAATTGGGTATCGCTGTAAAGCTGAGACGCTTGTGGATCCAATGAGCCCAACTGTATTCATGTTTGATGATGTTAGTCCCCATAGGAGACATTTCATTGTATTGAGACCATTTTTTGAAACTTGACCTCACTGTATAAAGTGACCTGTGGTGACCTCTAGGATAATCACAGACTCATCAAACTTGACAAACACAAACTAGAGACCTAGAGCATTCAGAGGATGGATGGCTGTCCTAGGTATATTGACAATAAGGGGGTTTCTGAGCAGTTTCCAGAACAGAAGTGCTCACCATCCAATCGCCAACAAATGCAGTTCTTGCAGAAATCTTCAAATGTCAAAAGTTTTTGATACCAAATCACAGCATGGCTTTTCTTTTGCTATGGTGTTCCTCAGGGTCTTGGTGTCTTAATGTGGTATTTTGTAGGGATTTTTATCATTTTTATCAAGTTTTAGTTGACTAAAAGTCTGGGCATTTTAGTCGTATCTTAGCTAAAGAAAACCGCAACTATTTTAGTAAAGTTTTAGTCAATGAAAACGATTTTAGTCATCACATTATATTCAACATTTCAGTCAGCTAAAATATCACCTTGTTTCTTTCTCCCAAGCTCTGTTGTTGTCATTGATAAACTAAAAAACATGTCACTAACGTAGCTTACAAAACAAAAGATGGGTCTCATACACCGGTCTCCTGGTTGAAAGTCCTGTGTTTTTTTTTTCTCCCCTCCTCCCACCATAAGCACTCTTTATTCTACGTCATTAGCTCTGAGCGTAGCATATTCACGCATTTACATTGCAGTCAGTACAGACTACATGACGTCCAAATGACACGCTACTGTAAAAGCAAGAATGATTGCATGCTTTTGCCTTGCGCATAATCATGTCACTCCTTTTCGGGCGACCGTGTCACAGTTAGTGTTAAACGATGTTGGTGCCATCTCGTCATCATCTTGTCTTGGTTGTGGAAGAAAAGGTTGTTGAGGAAGATATTTAGTAATACTTTTTGTTAACACTGCCTGACAACAACATATTTCTGGCAAAAACAAGAACTATTTGCAAATTTGAGGGGAAATTTCAGCATAAATTTTGTTATTTTAAAACTTTAAATATCAGCTTGTCTGCCTTTAAAAACCTGCATCAGTCAAACTTTTGCTCTCGTATCATCACTGGCCCACTTTTCTCCACAGTCTCTTGTCCTTCACATTTCCATCTCCCTCTCTTCCACCCATACATGCATCACTCCTCTCCCACTATCTGCACACACACGCTCGCTCTCTCTGCTTTCAGGTTGTCATTCAGCCTTTGATGGAGAGAGCCTTTGAAAGCTCCAGAGGACCGTCAGCTCTCCCCCACCACCACTAAATCGAGCTTGGTGGCGGAGGCTGACTCGTCGCTCCTGGAGGGCGAGTGGGAGTCTGGAAGCTGATCAGACGGCCCGGTGCTCGGGGGCGGAGGAGCTGCCACCTTCAGCTACCTGGACGCTGAGGGGAGATAGTGGTGCCTCTGGCAGCGAGCACTTTAGTCACACTGACTCACACACAGGCGGCTGCAGTCGATCACCGTCTGAAAAAATAAAACATTTATTTTGCTGTTCGGCTGATATGATTATTGAAGAAAAATTATATTTTTCAATATAATTTTTTTTATAGCCTTTGCGTTAACTATATGAGTATTTATATATCAAAAGATTTGATATCAACAAACCCCTCTTTTTTTATGAAATAAAAGCCATTGTTGGTTCATCTCTTTCACAATGACTCGTAACACTGTAGAATGCTCCCTTTAGAAAAAGAGTTTTTCTTTAAAGAGCAACTTGCAGGTTGGTGATCCCAGTGAATCAATGTGCCGGAAACATATGGCGAAATGAGATTTTCAAAAAAATATACATAAATATACACTACAGTGAAATCTGTAGTCGTCGTTTTTATTTTTGCTTAAAAAAAAGAATTTTACAGGCTGTTCTACAACACTCTCTCTTCTCTTGTATCATGTTATTATAACGGTGAGATTAACACTGTTTACAGTTGCTGCAGGTTTTTTTTCAACTGCTGAAAAGGCGTCACACGTTTCTAGTGGCAAATTCAGGAAAATACCGTAACCATCACGGACCAACGTAAGGCACGATAATTTACTTTGGGAACAATATCTTACTTTTTTAACTCAAAGGGCCCTATCTTACAACCGGCCCAGCGCCCACATTGAATAAGTAGCAAATGTACTTGCGCCAATTTGTGCGCCCATGGGCGTGTTGGTCTTAAAATGAGGAGTATTCAGGTGCTTTGTTGGCGCATTGCTAACTTGAGGCAGCAAAAAGCGATTGCGCCATTGACCAATAAAAACCTGGTCTAAAGTCTGAGCCGTATTTTCCTGCTATTTAAAGAGCGCATTATTCGGACAGTAAGATACATCTATAGGCAGCTCCACAACACGCGTACACTCCAATTGTTACACCCACAGGGACGCATTAGCTCTCCCCCTCCTCGCTTGAATACAGTGTCGGCACTATAACAATGTTTTTATTGTTTTAAGGAAAACACAAAATTCAGGCGGCAAGTGACAATTCAAAATCTAATGGGACATAAAGATGAAGTAAAGCTCTCAGGCATTCTGTATAGCTCAACCTGCAGCGCGCTCTCAGTGCTCCTCCGGTCATTGGCGTGACTGCCGTGACCAGAGAAATCACGGTGCACACTCTGTGGCGTTTCCTCTCATCATCCCTCTGTGTGTGCCAGTGTGGACGTAGGCTACTTCAAAGTTTCAAATATAATATAATATTTTACAATATAGCTTAGCTGTAGAAGAGAGCAACCTCAGAGGTGGACAACCTGACTGGCCAGTACTGTATAAACACATTATTTAAAGGACAGCTTTGCCAGACAAATGCCTGTGTACAGTCTGTCTTGAACTCTTTATATCCTCTTTTTTTGTCATCATTTGCCTCTTGCTCTCTCTTCCTTCCCTCTCTCCCTGAGGGGCTTATTTCAGGGATACCAGATCATTTTAGTGGGCCAATTGCCGTGAGAGCCTGCGGCTGGCTGCTATGAAAATCAGAAAAAAAAAAAAAAATGCCTAGAGTGCCACTGACTCTGTTAGTGTGCAACTTAAAAGGCTGCTTGGTTGCTGTAATACACTTATAGGATTCCCCTCAAGGATCCCATGAGTTTTGGGAAGACGATGCAACTCTATCAGGATTTGCAGACATCTCAATTAGTCTAGGAGGGTAAGGCCTTGCAGCGCAGGGATATCACAGCTCCTTGTGGAGTTCAGAGCCAGTGGGCTGGTTTGTGAACAGTTAGTGGGAGATGAGGACAGTATCCAAACAGCATAAAAGCATTTTCAAAACAATTTCAGCTACAGACAGAACTGGGAAAAGACATTATTAGAACTCAGGAGATATTTCTTTAGCATGGTGGCCTAATGGCAACATGGGTTTTCTTATCCAACCTGGGACCTTTATCATATGTCATCCAAAATCTTTATCCAATTCTCCCAGCACTAACTTTTCAAATAATGAACTTGAGAGTTCAACATTTTGGGAAATAATCTTATTTGCTATCTTTCTGAGAGTGAGATGTCTAAACAATGTGCACAAAAAAGCATGAATTTCCCACATATAAACTGGTGTTCATAAAAGAAGAATGTAGGGTGAAAATGTGCACCCCTCATGCATGCTTTAGACCAGGAGTACACTTGGTTTTCTAGCGATAACTGTGGCTGATATGATAAGATGGACATGAAATATAAGATGAGAGATGTTACTTTAGAATAAAACATTGTTTAGGTTGTTTGCCAGTTTCACTGATTATATGATTCATTTTGCAGTCAATTTCAATCAAAGGATTTATAAACTTAATTTTTAATCATTTATGAGTGATGCATTTCATCATTATTTTTATTTACATTTCCCCTGTTGAAGAGCTGTTGATGTTATGCTTAATTGTGAAGCACTTTGTACAGTCTGTTTCATTAGTCGCTATAAATTAATCATTACCAGCCACGACTGGTGAAATCAGCTTGTGAGTCTGTGTGTGATTGTCTGTGGACAGATTGTGTCACCGTTCTCAGGAATACTAGGGTTTAGATTATTTCCATTATCGCATGTGGGTCCAATGGGATAGGACAGTTTGACCAACCGCTGATGGACATTTTGAAAAATGGCTGCCAAGGCCACCAGGGTGTGATGGCCAAATAACCAGTTTTGTTCCCAATCTATCTATCAACACATCTGCCAAATTAGGTGCTGTCATCACAAAATGAACAATAGTTATGATCTGTTGAGCCACTTTTAAAAGAGTTAAAACATTAAAACATTGACAAACTAACATGGGATGTGCACGGCTCAAACCACCCATAACATCATTGGTACGATCTAACTGGTACCATCTAACGAGCATCAGTGATACAAGAGGTGCCGGCAAAGAGCCCATAGGACATTAAAAGACAATATCCACCCCAACCACATCCTGTTCACCCTGCTGCGTCTGGCAAGAGATACAGAAATATCCACCGCCGTACCAGCAGACTACAGAGCAGCGTCTTTCCTCGGGCTGTGAGACTCCTCAACTCCACCATTAAAAATAGTTTTGCTTTTTTTTTGTTTTTCTTCTGTAGCATAAAGGGACTACAACTGCACTGCGTTGCGCAAGCCTGTGTTGTACAATGACAATAAATAAACCTTGAACCTTGTACCTTGAATTGAGATTTAGAATCTCTTTTTCGAGGGACTTTTGGCCAAGACGGCAGCATAAAATATTTCTCATAAAAGCACAAACAACAGCAAAAAGTTCAAAACAACATAAGAAATGTCACATATAACACACAAGCAACAGACTTAAAGTTGGGATGAAAACATTGGAGAAACCAGCAAGTGTATTTTAGATTTTGAAAGTATCCAACCGAAAAACCCATCCCAGTGTTGCCATCTCTTTTCCAATGAAAGTAGCTAGCAGCACGAGCTCCAAAAGTCCCTAAATCTAGCGAGAAAGTCGCGAAGTCGGCAACAAGACAGTCCGTCCCTACATCTTCACTGTAGCTTTAAAACTGAACCCGCCACATCCGCCGATATAGCAGTTAAGTTAATGCGTTGAAGATTTTTTTTCCGTTTAAATGACACGTCATTATCTCGTTAACTTTGACTGCCCTAATTATAACGTAACAAATCATAGGCTAATGAACGTAAACAACCAACATGACTATTGTTAATGCTCACAGCTGTCAAGCTAGCAGTTTGTGGAAGACTCTGGTGACGCGCAATGAGTGCACGAGCAGGTGCGCGCAGGCAGGCAGGCAGGAAGACAGGCAGGTAGCCTGTCCAATCATTTCATTTGGCCTGAATGGCCGAGCTTATTACAGTCCTGCGACAGCCACAGAAACCAACATTTCTTTCTTGTTTTGGTCAGATTATTTGATTTATTGATCGCTGTCGGGATGTAATGAGAATTCCAACAAATACAACAAAAAAGGTTTCTAAAATACATTATCCACCCTAGCTTTAAAACAAACAACAAATTACATCAAACAATGTAAGAGGACATGGACATTCAGTGGTCGAATAGTCCTTAATCCTGTTTTTAAAATCGTCCATGCTTCTAGCATAATCATAATAAGCATAAGCATAATCTAGCTTCTGTAGCTCACACCGAGATGAGGGTGCAAAGACTTTAAAAGCCCTTTCACCAAAACAGTGCAGGTTTGAGGAATGAAATGTGTGCGAAGGTTGCAGCGACTGATCAGTCAGTAGAGACGTAGAGAGTGGAGAACATAAATAAGGAGGCCGTTTGTATAATATGGCCTTATAAAGAAATGTTTGCAGGTTGTATCTAAACATGAGGTAAGTGAGAGAAGTGGCAGACGGTAGAAGACTCTTCCTAGCAGAGGTGAGCTGCAGCAACAGCAGCATGCTGAGAGCTTGCAGGGGCTGCTTGATCAGTGTCATTAATGTCTTTTAAATTCTACTGTACATACAGGCTGGTGGGTTAATGATAATTTAACCTCAACACTCCCAGCCCTCCTCCTCCTCAGCCTCCCCTTCTTCCTCCTCCTGCTCCTTGCCGTCAGCGCGCGCTCAGGATCACAGCCTGTTCAATATTTCATTGAGGTCCATTAAAGACACAAGAGGCTCCTTCTCTCTCTCACTCCTGGGCTTCATGTTCAAAAAGACTTGACCGCCCGCTGTTGGGAATGTTAATGATTATACTGTAGTAGCAGTGTGTGTGTGTGTGCGTGTGCGTGTGCGTGTGCGTGTGCGTGTGCGTGTGTGTGTTTTGAAGGGTATATGATAATTGATGCAAACTGTGAGTGAAAAACTTTTCTGTTACTCTTTTCATTTTTAAGTATAATAGCAACCATACTTGTAAAATTCAAACACGTACACACACACTGATATACACACAGACTTGAACAACGGGTTCTGGGATCCAGGGAACAGCCCTAAAATGGTTTAAGTCTGAGTTAAGTTCCCTTTAAATCTGGAAAAATATATATTCCTCTGTTTGTGTAGGGAATGTTTTTTCCTCCTCGGCCTCCGTTACTTACGGTGTCCCTCAGAGCTCTGTTCTTGAGCCTCTTCTTTTCTCTCTATATATGCTCCCAATGGGTCCCCTCATTGGGAAGAATGGCATCTCCTTCCATTGTTTTGCGGACAATACCCATCTATACAGCCCTCGGTCTTTGCTGCTTCTATTCCACTGTTTCCAGGACATTAAAGACTGGATTTCTCAAAACCTCTTAATGCTAAAGGAACTGAAAACTGAGGTGGTTCTCTCTGTGTCGCTTCATGTCATATTCCCCCTGAGTGAAATTGAAAAATAACTTGCAAATTTCACAAAAAAAACCTCTGAGAATCGCCTTCCATCATTTTATAAATACTTATCAGTAGTTTCACAGTTTTTGTTGTGGCTTCTCTTCCTTTTCTTTGTGGTAGTTTCCATCATATTCCGCCTAAATCTGCATAGCTTGTGACTTTGCGAATTCCCGCAATTCTCTCTTTTGGGCGTAGCGTCTGTCCTGCAGTGGTTTGACTTTTGAAAACTAGAGCCAATGGAAATGTGGGACATCGTCTCAATATGTGGAACGTGGGACAAGTGATAAAAATGCAATGCAGTGCCTATGTTTGTAAAGCACTTTGGTCAGCTCATGTTGCTATAGAAATTAATTTGACTCGACTTGATCTTGTGTGTATTTATCAGGTTATAAGTAGTCGTACAGCTTATTGCCAGAGGAAAGAGGGAGGACATACGAGGAAATAAAAGATAAAAATGAAAATCTTTGTTTGCTTGGCTGGAAGGAACAAACTACATGATACACACTCAGAGATACCAATCCTCATTAGTGTTTCACAGATGTACCCACACAAATAACGCTGATGATGGCACCCACCCCCATACACACACACACTCAGACACACACATGCAGTGAATAAATAAAGACAGCAACTAAAGCAGAGGTGTAGAGAAAGAAAAGACAATCCTTAACATTCCCAAAAGCAGGAGGTTTAGCTTCTTGTGTCTTTTAATAGATCTCTATTTGGGAGACAAGTAGAGGCTAAATTTGTCGAGCCTCACAGAACAGTAACGGTCTGAGCCTGTTGCAATGGTCAAGTGGTATAGAGCTTGGCTGTGGCACCTTTTCGCCAGCGGTAGATGGTATCCTGGTCCGAATCAGCAGTTAAAAAGGGCGATGGCCATATTTTCAGCACGTAGATGGAAGTGGCATGTGTATCAAATAGAAAAAAACACTAAAATCTGTGACATAAATCACGAAAACACAGCACTTAAAATCATAAAATTGTAGAATTTAAACAGATCTGTTGAGGAAACACCAAGCACCGCCCACCAACCTGAACACAGCCAATAGGAACGCTCAATAGGAATGCTCTCTCTCTGAAATTACCTGCGATTGGTCAAAGTCTCCCTTCATGGGCTAGCTGTAAAATGAGAAAGTTTGTGACCCGGCAACCATATTGAAATATCTTGGGGAATACCAAGCACCGCTCTCATGACCGGAGCACAGCCAATAGGAACACTTTCTCTCTGAAGTGGCCTGTGAATGGTCAAAGTCTTGCGCTAGATTTTTTAAAGCCTGAAAACAGAGCCATGAGGAGGAGCAGAAGTCTCTCTTAGGCTTGGATTACAATATGCTGAAAGGTTATTAGGGATTTTTTACCCAGAGATGCCAAAACCTTTCTGCCCACTGAAGCTTTAACTCATCACAACAACATACACAGAACTTATGTGTTACTATATGATAAATTAAAACTAAGATAAAACCCCAAGGTATACTGATGTTAACTCCAAGAATCCAAGTATGATCAGATATGAGATTCATGACAGCTGAAGAAAACAAAGATTTGGAACTGAAAATAAAACCTGAAACTGAAACAATACATTTTAGATTTCATACAGACAAAACTATTGACACAGATTTGCATGTAAGCCCTTCTGATTTCTGTCTCTGTCCCCCTGAAGTTTAATGTATCTTGACTGCCTTGTGGTCTTATGGCCTCTTGCTTTCATTGCAAATGTGAGCAAAGTCTACTCAAACAGAAAAACTAATTACTATGCACTGTTTGCAGACGATGCACTCACTTCCATCATAGAATTAGATCTGATCTACTTCTATAATTCCACTTGCCACCGCTACTGAGGTCTACTGTGAATGAAGCGCTAGGTCTTTTCTGGAAATGTCATGAATAGCAAGGTAGACATGGAGTAAATACCTACAGTATCTCCCATTTCATTTTCATCAAACCTCACAGATTTGAGTCAGTGGAGCAGCTCACTGCCTCCAAAGCAGAGGCCCTCGTCTTGTTTATCTCCTGCCTCGCTCACCGAGCCTTCTCTCCCCCCATGTCTTTCTCTATCTCTGACATCACCCTCTTTGCAGCTCACTTCATATGTCTGAGCCACTCGTGCCTCATGAACAGCTTGGGAGTAAGAAGAGGCTTCAGTCAGTGAAAGTTCAAAAAGCACCCCTCTCTCTGTCAAGTGGAAATCCACTGGGGGGGATAATCCTTGCCTTCTCCATGCTGGCTGAAACAGAAAGAAAGAAAGAAAGGAGAAGTGGACTAACAGAAGAGAGAAGAGAGATGGCATATTAATCATCCACCAGACATAAGAGAATAAACAACAAGGCAGCTCACAGGCAGGCAAAGTCAATCTAGAGAGACAGACAGCTTCATAGAGGAATTTAGTGCATCAAAAAGTTCCTTCCTTGCTTTGTCTTTACAGAAGATAAAATGCTCTGTTTAAGTGCTGGTCAACATGTGCTCATTCTGAATTGCATCACCTTTCTGACAAAATGTAAATCTAATCAGTTCATCCTTGAGTCCAAGTGGGACATTTGTGCTAAATTTGTAGAAATTCCCGTGGCATCGCGTTCACGAGAATGGGTCGGACGGACGGACAACCAAAAAAATGTCATAGTATAGCATATCATAAAAAAAATCATAGTATGTCATAGAAAATAGATAGGATAGTATGTCATAAAAAATATCATAGTATAGTATGTCATAGAAAATAGATAGGATAGTATGTCATAAAAAATATCATAGTATAGTATGTCATAAAAAATATCATAGTACAGTATGTCATATAAAATATCATAGTATAGTATGTCATAAATAATATCATAGTATAGTATGTCATAAATAATATCATAGTACAGTATGTCATATAAAATATCATAGTATAGCATGTCATAGAAAATATCATAGTATAGTATGCCATAAAAATAGATAGGATAGTATATCATAAAAATATCATAGTATAGTATATCATAAAAAATATCATAGTATAGTATGCCATAAAAAATGTCATAGTATGGTATGCCATATAAATGTCACAGTGCAGTATGCCATAAAAAAATATAGTATTTCATAAAAAGTAATTATAAATGTCATAGTATAGTATGTCATGAAAACTTCATAAAAATGTCATAGTATAGGTTGTCATAAATAATATAGTATATGCCATAAAAAACATGATAATATAGTATTTCATTAAAAAGTGTAAAAACATATGTAAGAGTATAGTATGCCATAAAATACTGTCATATGTCTAAATATAGTATGTCATAAAAATGTCAAAAGAGTGTCAAAGTAGAGTATGCCATGAAAAAATTGTTATAAAATATGTAGTGAAAGAGCTTACCAGCCCAACATGTGTATGTGTTTCCTCAATTTCACAGCCAGAGCCTCGTCCCGCAGGAGTGCTGCTTCATCAAGTCTGGTAGTGGGTAGCAAAGGGCATCATCATTAGATTAGTCTCTGATCACTCTCCCTAAGTAATTATCCTCCTGCCCAGGCTCCTGCAGCAGCATGCAGACTTAATTGATTTAATGGAGTGTGTTCTCTCCCTCCACGTCTCTGTCTCACTTCTCTTTTTTTTCCCCTCTGCTTCAAGAGCACATTTCCTCCCATCAGAGTTTAGGATTCAATTTCAGAGTAAATGAGGTGAAAGGGCCCTGCACTTGATAATGGATTCAAGGATGAATGCTTTTGTCCTTTTTTTTGTCCTAACATGGCCACCTCCAATCACCTTTTGATTTGTTGCTTGTATACATCAGCACATGTTATCATGTCAAGGACAGCAAAACAAAAAAAAAACGTCTGTCAGTGCTGAAAGGCTGGAGGATATCAAAAATACATATACAAATATTTAGAAGAAAACACTGGTGAGATATACCAAATTAATATTCAGTCCTCCATATGTCGCCTTGTTTGGAGTCCTACTGGTAGACTCTCCCTTGTCTGGATCCCAGTGGGAGGAGGGTAAATCATAAATCATATGCTACTTTCACTTTTAAACATTGGGTTAGACATTAATTAACTTCTTTGGGATAGGAGGGAAATCAGCCTCTCACCAAGAAGTAAACAAGTCACAACAGCTATATATATAAAATATATACACACACCTAACATTTACCCACAGTTATCCTTGGACTGGCCTCTTTGTGTGTAAGGCCCACACAGCGTCAGGTATTCTCTCAGCCTGCTGTCAGACAATGATTCTAGTGCTATGTGATTATCTTTGGCATATTGATTTGGCTTGTTTAAAGATCGAACCTGACATGAGCAGCAGAAGCAGATGCTGGGCTAAGTGTATCAGCAGCCATGAATATCATATGGCTGGGGGCTAATGCTCGACCTTATTGCTGCTTAATGAACCGCTAAGAGACAATCAGTGCCATTTGCCCACCTCTCTGCATCCAAAATTAATCATAACCACACTGCTGCCAGCCAGTTTGCACTCAGTGCTGCAAAGTAACTCTCCGTTTTTACTGGATGGAAGGTCAGAGTACTTTTCGGGAAGCTGTCCTCCCTGCAGAGCAGCAGCAGTGACTTCACCAGCTGATGTAATTGAATGTACAGCATAAGCAAAAACAAGCATGAACTCCGCATGCACACACACACACACACTCTTCCACACGGCCTTTTGCACATGCACTCGGTTAGCGAGATGAGATAATGAGGCCACAGTGCAATTACAGAAATCGAAGAGGCAGGTTTGGGCATATTCAGCCCTGCATGGTGCATACTTGCTAACATGGCATGCTAATTGGCTGGAGCACCAGGACACACAGAGACAAAAGCAGCCTGAGGGAGCAGATTGAGACAACCCCTAAAGGTTCGGACACATAAAGACAGGCGGCAGTAACCTCCACATCAGTCCCTTTATGACAAAGGACAAAATGGGTGCTGGCAGGCAGTGCTTAATTTGAAAATTAATGGGCCATGGGATTTTTTTCTACCACTTAAGACACTTTGCAGCCCCAGTGCGGTTACCTCCACGCTCCTGCCCTCTCCCCTGCCTGGGTTTTACAACTCTTCAGATGGCCGATGAAGTAGAGACCTTGCATACGCTGTAGTAAATTCATGGCTGATTTAATTAAATATCGCTGCGTCCTTGTTGGTCAGACAGAGAGGTGCCCAGACACATCCTGAATGAGCTGTGCAGGCTGAATGGTGGCCTCCACGTCTTCATATAGTCCCTCATGTCAGGTTAAAGGAACAATCAGTGATCCAAATGTAAACAAAAAGTTTAACGTGCTGTGAGGTTTTTTCTCATTAGGTTAATATAAAAAAACAGTAATATCTGGTGAAGAAAATAATAAATAATAAAATAATAATAAACACTAATAATAATAAAAAATGTAATAATGCATTTATTCATTTAGCACCTATCAAAACAGATGATACAAAGTGCTTCACAACATAAAAAAGCAAGATAAATTAAGAAAAATATAAAATACAGCTAAAAACATCGATAAAAATGTAATAGGAATATAGTAAAGTGGTAAAACAAGGTGATAAAACAAATATATAATGCATAATATACTGTACATCTATAAATACATATGTACATATATACATACAGTATATACACACACAAACACATACACACATACTTATAAATATATATTTAGAAAACACTTCTGACATTTCCACGCAATCAGTGATTAATGAAGCAAGATACATGTTTCTATGTTTCGTAAATAGCTATTGGCTGGCCGTCATTAGTTTACTAAACAACTATCCACAATTACAGGAAATAAACAGTGCTAAACAGATACTGAAAAATAAACTACAATGGGAATGTTACTCTACAGCCTACACATACAACCAGGGTCTGAAATTACCTTTTTTCACTGCCTGCCACCACAGGCGCAGTTTGAACTTTAAGGTTGGGGATTCACAAAAAAAATGTAGAGGAAATGTGTTGTGTACAACAGAGGCTTTGTTTACACAAAAATTAATAATCAGGCACCAGCAGGTGCATTTTTATATCCCGACTAATATGCCCAATGAGTGATGGAATACTGCGAGAATTACCATAGAAACCAAACTCACACAAACCATAAAATCCGACAGTAAATCAGAGATGAGCCTTGCAGGGGTCTGTTTTGCTCGCGTTGAAAGCGACGTAATGGACGAGGAACGGTTGATTTGTAAAGTTGACATGAGGAGTTATTTACAGGCCGACGATACCTACTCATTTCACAACAAAAACCTAAATAAGAGGCAGCTGGCTGGAGGGAGATCACCTGAAAGTTTTATACTTGTAGGCAACAAACGTAGGAAGATAGCAAGTATCACCTTTTTCTTTCTTTTAATGGCTACGTCTCCGGTTCCAGTCTGATCTCCAGCGCACAGCTGATAGGTACGTGGTTTGTTTACATGACGTAACAGAAGTTCATATTTAATGGATTCAGTGTGGCCAGACAGCTCCCATGTTATTATAAGTAGGCTATATAAAAAGACCACAAACAGTTATCCTGTTGGGTTCTTCTTCTGTCAATAAGAAGACACAACAAGGTTGATATTATTCATCATTACATTAACAAGGCAAAAGTGAGCATGGCTCACATACCTCCGCTCACTGCTTGACCCCTACTAAAGTAGGGCAAAAGGTTTTGCCCTTTTGGAACTAATGGAACAAGTTTTACTCAAAACAAAATTGAAGTCGAAAAAAATCACAGTTTTGGGCCCAAATTTAAAAGATTTTGGGCACCCTGGACTTCTAACCCCCAAAAACACAACTATACCCCACTGTCAACCATCATACCAAATTGGAAGCTCCTAAGTGAAATAGTTATGAAACATACAGCAGGGACCTGGAGTTAGACTCTACTGAAAAACGTATATTGTTAACTTGGAGTAGCAAACCAGGCTGTTCTCATACACTTTTCGTATAGCTATACCTATGAAAAGTAATGGGTGGGTCCCAAAACACTGGATTTTCACCAGGAGATCATTGTTCATTGAACATTGATTTATTTGTCATGTAACTTCCATACTTAAGTAACGCCACTTTAACCCAAACCACAATCTTTTCCTAAATCCAACCAAGTTGTTTCCCATGAAGCCGTAAGTTTATTTTGGAAAGACTGTATGCAAGTGTGGGACCCACAGTAATGTTAGACATAGTGATGGACACTGGACACCCCCCATTCTCATTCTCATGTATATATTATGTATTGTTTTATTTTCATTCTCATGAATATGTTATGTATTGTTTTATTTTTAATCTGATATGTGTATGTGCACTGGCAACTAATATTCTGGTAGGATTATCTGTGGTTATAAAGAGTAAAAGTCATACAGGCACTTCGGGCAGCTAAGGGGTCCTTGGGTGAGATGCAGGAGCGCGAAAGCGTCATTCAGCAGACGTATCGGCAGAATGTAGCCGCGCAATGCTAATGTGCTGTGTTTCTGTGTTTCCAGGTGAGCTAAAGTAGTTAAAAGATGTATAAAAGTAGCGACACAGATGTATAAAGAATGTGTATGAATAAGGGACCAGCGGTAATGTAAACATGAGGTTTATAACGGAGTGTTGCAAGCTGTGAGAAGTATGTTGTGTGTAAAAGTGTTAGCCGTTTGCTAATGAGGACATTTATAGTGTAGCCAACAGGGGCCTGCTAGGATATGAGTTGTGAGTGTACAGAACATGGTCAGTGTGAATGTGTTTTGAAGATTATACAGGAAGCAGACATGTTATGTTTATTGTGTGTTCATAGCCAATGTGAATGTTTATGGTATGCGTCATTCAGCAGACGTATCGGCAGAATGTAGCCGCGCAATGCTAATGTGCTGTGTTTCTGTGTTTCCAGAGAAGAAGTAAAGATTTATTTTAAACTCATGCACGCCTGGAAGTCACTTTGTGTCCAAGTGTGCAACACATGCAACGAGCGGAAATTGACACTGGACATTCGTATGAGAACGGCAAAAAATGAGGAAAAGTTTCACGTAAGATATCATATGAATCATTGCGGATACGTTGAAGCAAACATATGGAAATGTTTAAAGCCCGTTTCATGTCAGGTCAACGGGATTTTTTGAATAAATCTCAGTTGAAGGCACAAGCACAGAGCTTTAACAGAACATTCAGCTGCAGAGATGGGCAGCAGCAGCCCACACAGTGTGGTAGACTCTTCAAACCCTTTTCTTCATGCCGCAGACACAAATCATTTAAAAGAGTGTTTATTTGCCAAACTTGAGACATCAAAGAACTGCAAGCATGACAACCGAAAATTGGTGGTGGGCGAGTGTTCTCTTGTTGGTTTTAATTTTTTTCCTTCCCTGCAGCTTAATGTGTCGTCTTTGGCTGGTTTTATTATGAGTGGGTGACATGCAGACATGAGTAATATTGGATTGTAAAAGCTTTTTTTCCTATTATTTAATCCCGATTTCTGGGTCAATAAAGCCAATCAATTTTTGTCACGAGCGCACCCCCTCGTGAGATGATGAGTCGCTTGTGATACGGTGCATAATCAAAGCTAATATTCTGCAATTTGAGCTCAGAGTGGGGCTCTATATTACAGACGCTAATATGGGCATTTGATCTTTCCATAAATACATAATGTTCCTGCTCTTTTACACCCCGGTGTGACTGACTTTACCTGTTCATTTGACTCTGTTTTCACATCTTTCTTTTCTGTCCCTCATGCTATTATCCCAACACAGTGGAGGCTATTCCATACAGGCAGAGGAGAGGAGGTTACTCCTCCTCTGTTTTGTTTTTTTAGAGGCAAAAGGGAGATCAAAATATAAAAACAAGAGTAATTGGTTGAAATAAACCATTACCAAATCTCAGTATCATTTATAAAATATTTTTTCTCTCTTCTTTGGAAAAAAATCTATTATTCAAATCCTGATTAAAATGCTTCAACAGCGACACCTGCAGGGCAGAGGGGAAAGGGCAGCCTGTGGGTGTGACGTGGTTGTGGACATCGTGGGGGGGTTAGAGCATGGATGTATTAAGAGAACTGGATACAGCGTTGGAGGCGGGTCCCGTTCATTCCTATGAAAGATGCTCATTGGCGCATGAAGCCTAAATGGCTCGACTTCCGTCTAGAAAAGTACCCGGATCTTGGCGGATCTTGGGCAACTGGGACATGCACAGTAGCGTCTGCTCAGTCACATGACTCGGTCATGGGGTCCCAACGTCACGCCTTCGTCACGGCTTGCGCTCCAGCCTCGGTCTGGGTCTCACTCACATGAACGGAGGAAGGGAAATAACTCTGTATTCAGCTATTAGTGCATTTTACAACTTTAAAAACTAAATTTTTTAAATAAGGGCTATTAGAGTGTTCGTACTGGGAAGTTGATTCACCTCAAAAAAATGTATCCGCTGAGTTACAGATGTCTTTTTCCCAATGTAAGTCTGTGGGAAAAAGTATTTTTGGGCCCAACAGCAGTGACTGACACGGAAGTTGCAGTACCGCTGTTTGGCCACTACAAAAGTCCGAATCGCCGACCGGCGCACTTCCTGGGGACTTGCGCATGATGCCAAAATGGCTCGACTTCTGTCTGGAAAAGTACTCGGTCTGGACCCTGTGACTCGGTCACAGGGTCCCAACGTCACGCCGTCGTCACGGCTTGCGCTGTCGTCACGGTCTGGGTCTCAATCACATGAACGGAGGAAGGGTACGTTAGCTAGGCTGCTCTTGGAAAAAAATGTGGGGAAGTGGTATAAGTTTAGGCTTACCTTTCACTATTTAAGTTGACTTTGTTCTCGCACATGAGTATTGCTTGGCAATTTCTGAGTCCAGAAACATGTCTTTCACTGACTTACAGTATTTATTTCATCACTGAAGGTTAAGGGGATGTTCTGTTTGGCCACTAACAACGCCATCTTAGTCTCATCATATACCACTGCATGAGGTCTCCCTTTTCCAAGCAGGCCTATGCAGATGCTTTGCTGGTCCCTGATGCACTGTCGTCACCTTCTGATGTTTGTCAGCCACGCAGCATATTTTACAAAATGCATGCCCCTTTCCTTTAAAACTTTCAATAAGAAACAGGATTTTTTTTCTTTCCAGGACGTCTGAAATGTTCTTGAGTATTTCATTCTCTTCTTAGTACTCTCCATTTCTCTCTCCGTCTCTCGCTCACTGAGGGGGGACGAGGCGCCAGCAGCTCTCTCTTTCTGCATCATGTGCATGCCAGGAAACAACATTTGGTGTAGCTGTATTGATGTCCAGGTGGAAACTGTATACTTTAGAGTTGTAGGGCGTATACACGCTGCACAGTGCCAGAAACAGGCTGTGATAACGAAAAGGAAAACAAAAAAAGGTGTTAAAATTTATCGGGAAAAATGTGGGAGAGTTGTGACCGGGAGAGGGCAATGAGAAATGGGATTCTCGCGGGAAAATCGGGAAGTTATGCAAGAGTGGTCAGGAGGCCACAGAACATATTAAATGAACCAGCTATATATTTGTTCCAAGCATATGCAAAGGCCATAGAACACTTCCCAGCTGAATTTAGTTGTCATTGGCCTTTACACATCTTATTAAAGGGGCATACCAGTAATTTATTAGTATCATATTACCATAAAGCTGGGAGACTCATAAGAGACTGGTTTTAAAAAAGAATTGACATAATGGAAGCAGCTGAGGCTAAGATATCCTGACATTTAGTCCCAAGTATGAATCAGAAATTGAAAAAAAAAAAAAAAAAAAACACCGGATCTTATACTTCCCATAATGTTATTTGATAGCGTCTCTCGTTAGACCCTCCCTGAGTGGTTATAACTTTACATCCTTCAAACTCTACAATCCTTGTAGCACAGACTTCCTGTTCAAATTTGTTGTCCTAAAACCCAGGTTTAGACAGGTAAGGGAGCAGTACAGAATTTTTTTTTTTAATGTACAGTAAGCATGATCTGATCTTTGTGTTTCATCACTCCAGACTCATTTTAGTTCAAATTATGACTCGTATCAGGGAGATTTCAGAGAGATACAGACAGACTGCTGCTAATTAGCTGCTGCTTGGCCCATGCTGGGAGGTCAAATGATCTGAGCTGTATGTCTCAGCTTGGTGGAGAGGAAGGGAAGACAGAGAGATGTAATGCTTCACTCCTGCTGTTTTGTGGTCCCAGAAGGAAGATCTCTAACCTTTCTCCATCTGCACATCCCCAATCGCTCCTCCCTTCACTCTGTGTGCTCATCATACTGAGTAGTAATGGGCACTTGTAAAGGGCCAGGAGACCTTCTTTCCTGTCTCCACAGTCTGCTGACTCCTTCCTGTTGTCCTACTGTAGCAGTGTATTAGAATGGGTACAGCAAACAGCTAGTATTTTTCTGTCGGCAGCAGTGCCTAAAGATGACATAGTCTATTGGTCTGTCCAACATTTTGATCTAGATTAATTGTATGGACAACTACTTTCCAGATTGACATGAAACGTGGCATGAATATTCATGTTCCATAGAGCAAGAATTTTTTTTTTCTTTAATTTAGAGCCACAATTAGGCCAAAAATCTATCCATCATCCTTCATTCATCCATGACATAATATCTCAAACAAGGATAAGTGACCATGCTCCTCAGAGGATGGATCTTAATGTAATCCTTATTCAATAACCAACAGATCTCTGCTGTCAGAGGCTGGCAGTTTGTACACTGAAACATCAACCCTTGCTTTTTTTGAGACACAACAATGTCAAGGAGACATGTCCTCCCAAGAATAACGTCAGCATCAATTGATTCAGCCAATACCCCTGAAATGAATCGTTTGCCCTCTAGCAGCTGTAGGAATTGTCAGGAGCAAGGGAGGAGGTATAGTGTGACATCGAGCCCCAAAGTGTGCAAATGGAAGAGATCGGGGTGGATGGATTTTAGACTGTATAAAATATGGACATAGTCTCAGGTTTCTGAAGAGCTGTTGCGAGGCAGCAAAGGAGACAGCTAGTGGCGAGCGACCTGAGACAGTAGTACCCACCTGTCCCTCAAAGCGGCGACGCCCGTAATTATGCATAACTTTAAGCCTTAATCTAATTTAAAATGGGTGAGTTATATAAAAAATTGCCCCATACAGTTGTGAGACCAAAACCATTTTTTGTTCCATGCTGTAAACCTGTTTATTTGTGCTGTAAAGTTGAGCATTTTAACATGGAGGTCTATGGGGATTGACTCGCTTTTGAGGCCAGCTTCA
Source organism: Sebastes fasciatus (assembly GCF_043250625.1). Lineage (NCBI taxonomy): Eukaryota > Metazoa > Chordata > Actinopteri > Perciformes > Sebastidae > Sebastes > Sebastes fasciatus. The sequence continues at coordinate 8,410,193 of NC_133802.1, forward strand.
AGTGGCCATTTGAGGAACTGCAGTTTTTGGCACTTCCATGTTGGCTTAATTTTTCAGCACCAGAGGTTGTCGCTTGGGATGGATGGGTAAATAATACATCAGACTTTGACTCAGAGCTGTTTGGTTCTGGTTTCCTACCACAAGTCAATGTTGGTTTGACTATGACCACGATTGATACCTAACCTTAACAAAGTGGTTGTTTTAACACAAACCATGTTTCCCTAACCTTAATCAAATAGTTTTTTATAGTATAATAGAGAATATTACACACATTATTACACATTGAGCCTTTTGTACAGAGGGCTTGCTTCTTCTAGGTTTATTTCAGATGTGTAGATTATAGGGATGGGAAAAACAATTGATTCACCTATGTATTGTGTCTTTTTTTTAGGATTTTGAAATAGATTTTTAATGTCAGAATCAATATGTTTCCTTCATTTGAGTCTATGGGGAGGTAGAAGGAAGTTACCACTTGTATTGTTGGAGTCAGAGTAACATCATATCCATTCTGTGTCTGTCTCCAAAATAAACAAACAAAATTTTAGAAATAATGCCTGACAATGAAATATTTGACTTCAGGACATCTCTGATATTATCAATATCGATATTTTCCTAAGTAAAAGCCCCTATAAGTGTATGATTCAACATTCCCATTCTAGTCTAGTGTGAAAAAAAGTATTGTGATAGTATCGAATCAGGAGATACATGCATTGTCCCAGCCCTAATAGATTAAAGGATCTCTATACTATATTCAGAGCATTGATATAGCATCAAAAAACTATTTGCTTTGTAAAGAAATAGTGGAGTAATGTCTACCTGAGCAGAGGATGAAGTTGCTCTCCCTCTGTGTGTGTGTTGTAATCCGAGCTTCTCTGCATTTTTGTCATGTTCGTACATGCCCCACTGGCCTGCTTGCAGCCACTGCTCTCATACGGTGGATACAGCTGATAACGCCGTCCCAACCGGCGGTGTCGTCACGGAAGCGTAGCACTCACCCTCCAGTTCTCCCCCCAGCACCCCCATCTCCGTCAACACTTTCGCCGTTGTTTGCACTGTTAGCGCTGTTACCACCGTTAGCTAAGGAGCCGCCGGCTCGTCGTCGCCATGTTGAGAGCTATCAGGAGGGAATATACTTAAATGCTCCTAATCCCGTATTTAGCACCTTTAAGAGATTAAATACAATATATACAGTGTTGTTCACTGTATATCAGTGAACAACACTGGACACTGAACTCCTATTCAACATCAAGGGAAATGCAACTTTTTGAGGGAGTGAAAGATAACAGTTATAGAGACATGGCTTTATTTATTTTTACAAGGCACCCCACAGCCTTTATCAGATTGCACAATTTCCAAATTGCACTCAGGATCTCATTCTTACCATGTTCCACACCCTCAGTACAATGATTGCAATACAGCTAGCTAATGTAATCACATTTTCTAAGGGTGTGCATTAAATAAATGAGGTGCTAGACTAGGTGAGAGAGCACTTTGTGCCGGGGCGCTACCACCTTCTTTAACAATCTCACACAGTGTCACTGCTGGAGACCCAGTGCTAGGCAAGAGAGGGAATAAATGCAGTACGATGTGAAATATTAATACTGAACCTCTCACGTGGCATACATTTAGATTAAGTGAATTTGCCCTTTTTGCCTGTTCGTGTCACTGACAATACACCAATGTAATTCTCCCTAATCACAAGAGTGGGACTGAAGCTCTCCAGTCAATAGGAGGGGAGTGGAAAGAGAAGCAGTAGTTCCAGTATTTGTTGCTTTCATGCCCTTTCAGCTGAATGAAATGGAGAAAGTGACCAATGCAAAGTATAATGCTGGAATCAAATGCATACAGAACATGTTGCTTCATTTTAAATTAGCCCACAGCTACTGTACACCGTACTGCTATATGAAGCCCAATCAAACTTTATCATTCAAAGAGGTATTTAGCTGTCAAACATGTCTACATTTTATCACCTTTACTCATTTGTATGTAAATCTTCTGTGGGGACAGTTGGTCTTTAGGGGGAGATAGCAGGCCAAAAGTAGATGTCACATAGAAGTGGTGTACATCATCTGAAAGCTGGGAGCATGAAGATTAATTTGAGATGCAGCTCAGCACCGTGCGTCAAGTTGTTCTAGTCATATATAAGAAATTTTAAAAATGTATTCATTCATTTATTGATTAAAATAAATGTTGTAAGTGTATAAGGGCTTAGAACATCATGATAGAAGTATATGATGGTCATTCCCATGCTCACAATGGTTGATAATCCGATTTGGGGCCCTTCTCTGTGGAATTTGCATGTTCTCCCCGTGTTAGCGTGGGTTTTCTCCGCAGGTTAGGGTTAATTGTTGACTCTTAATGTCCCGATGGTGTGAATGTGAGCGTGAATGGTTGTTTGTCTCTATGTGTCAGCCCTGTTATAGCCTGTGACCTCAACAGGATAAACGGTTACAGATAATGGATGGATGGATATCTACAATGAACATTTCCACTAGTAATAAATGAATTGTTGATATCAAGAATTAACATTTTGACTAGTGAGAAATGAATTGTAGATATCTTTAATTAGAATTAGTTATAGCTACTAGTCAAAATTGCATTATGGATATGTTGTTTTTGGAATTGTAACTAGTCAAAAAGCAATGGTTGATATCTACAATTGCTATAACTGCTACTGATTAAACGGTAAAAAGGGCTTACCATATTTTAACTGGGAAGGCAGGCTTTCAGTCGTCAAAACTCAAAACATGATCAGACAGAACAGAGACATTTCTGTGGCATTTTATTTGCAACAAAGCTGCTTGATTACCCCTCCTGCACTTTCCATTTTGTGTAATGGAACAATTAGTTGCGCCGTACGCCGCTTGTTTATCCGCCCACTCACCCCAAAATGGCAAAGACGGGAGTAATTGTGCACACTCACCTGCAGCCACTTAGAGGGAGGTCACAGGAACACATGGCTGGGAGAGGGGAGATAGGGTGGCACTCATTATTAGATAAATCCTGTTTTCCTCTGGATTTCTCTACTGCAGGTCTCATGCTAAAATATTTGCAATCATGTCTTCATTACTATGGTGCATAGTAATACAGTGTAAACCGCTTATAGTGATCACGGTTACAGTGATCAACCACTTATATGAATCAAAAATCTTGGTAGAGAATTATTCCTATACAAATGTTGTTTGAATAATTTGCTTATAGTAATCAAGTGGTCCGCTTATTGTTAATTCACACTATATTTTCAAAGTGATCTCAGTACTGTTCACACTGCACAACTTGCTGTCTTGTAATCGGGAGTCTTTAGCTTGTTGTGTTTTTCACACTACATGACTGACGACAGGGAGTCACACCAGTTGGCTACCTCCGGGTCTGAGAGGTGAAGCAAATGAAGAAGTGCCTTAAATTTGCATTCTTTCTAATATCCAGCAGGGGGTGACTCCTCTGGTTGCAAAAAGAAGTCTGATTGTATAGAAGTCTATGAGAAAATGAGCCTACTTCTCACTTGATTTATTACCTCAGTAAACATTGTAAACATGAGTTTATGGTCTCAATCGCTAGTTTCAAGTCTTCTTCAATACAGCATGATGTTCATTTAGTAAATTATGGTCCCATTTAGAGTCAAATAGACCATAAAGCAGGGGATGCTTTAGGGCGCGGCTCCCTTGTGATTTTAGTTTTTATTCCTCTAGGTGTAACAACAACTTTGCTCTGTGTTGCAAATGCAACACATACAGTAAGTTCCTACTGTTACAGGCGACCCCTTCTCCCCCAGGTTTCCCCTCAACTCGTGTTTTGCGCTCTCATTGGCTGTAGGTCGTGGCGGGAGTCCTCGACAGGTCCAGATATTTAGCGTGGATATCTGGAATGTGTCTACGAGGCATCGGCGTAGTGTGGTCTTTATGACAACATAAGGAAAGAAATTTAAAACTACAGTAATTCTATTTTTTTCTTTACAGGAAAAATAAAGTAATTTTCTCTCAATGAAAAAACGTAGTCTCCTCGAAGCTTTTGACAAACTGACAAAAAACGAGCCAATAAGATACGGCAACAAAACTTGTGCAGTCTACTAAAACAACAAGAAAATAGTCATGGCTGCTAGTGATGGAGACAGAAAACGAATGTGCACAGGAAAGCCGCCATTGAAATAGCTGAATCCGTTTTTGACACAGTTGTAGTGTATTTTTGAAACAGTCAATAAAATTCAGTAAAATAGCAAAGCTGTCCATTTCATTACTTTATATTCATGTAATAAACATACAAATGTCAATTAGATGATAATCTGCATGAGAAATAAATAAAAAGAAAACATTTTTTTTATAATAACTTCGAGTGATCAATTTGACCTGGACAGACATGATCACTATAAGAGGTTTCCACTTATATCTAATCTTTTTTTGTATTAATTATTGTGCTTATTTCATAATTACGTATTAAATGTCAACCCACATTTTATTCCATATCAAGTAAAAGAAGTAAGGCATAATGTACAGCGAGCCGGTCATTGTTGTGAAAGAATCCCCAACAGGGTGATGCTGCACCCCGGCGCCGATCACCTTATCCCGCTTATTACACGGCTACTTACTGAAGAAATCAATATTTTGACACAAAAACAGTCCGCCAGAGTCCGACATCAGAGCTGCGCCCATAGCAACGGTCTGTTATACATAGCAACGGTCTGTCAGAAATTAGAGATCGCAGAACGCCGTGATTGACCAATCAGAATCTAGTATTCAACACAGTCGTGTAATAAATATGGCTAAACAATGCAAACAGAAGGATTAAGCTTGTTGTTGGTGTGAAAATTGAGCCAAACTGTTGCTGCTCTGCCTCTCACAACAGACTACCACTAATCCGTTGAAGGCGCGCCACTGGTTGTCAAAATGGAGACCAATTAATGAGCTCAGCTTGAAAAATGCACATTAACTCCCAAATTCAAATTAACTTTTAGACTCATGCAGGTCAAAAACAAAGGCGTTTTCATGAATGTGGGTGTCACTGGCTCCATTCACTGTTGTTGACAGAGTCCGTCGCCTCTAGACTCCCTGGGGAAGTCTATGAAAAATGTTGTTAATGGCTCCCCCTGCTCACCAGTTGATGGTCATATCCCTTTATCCAGTGATGATGTTGTTGTCTACAATAGACTGTGGACTTATATTATTCATACATTGATACATTTGTATACATTTATATTTGATAAATTCACAGGCTAAACAAATGTGATCCCTGCTTTGGCTAATTATGTCATTCTTATTGCTGTAGACATATGCATGGTTTTTGCATGTTGTAGTATATATTCCTGGTAAATCACAAAACAAAATCAGCTGTTTAAGTGAAAAATTGATAGAAAATAATTGCTTATTATGTTGTAGATCAGCCACAGTTCTGTAAATGGAAAGTGTTTTCCAACAAATGCTGCAACAGAGGTAACATCGACCTACAATGAGAACTCGATACAGCGTTCCTACATGGCTCCCCATTAATTCCCCATCCAAACATTTTGAGGCTTTTTTTACATTCTTGTTCCACCATATGAATCATAGACTTATTTGCCTCCACCTGAAGCCTGTAGGCTACAACAGGATTAGTGAGGTAACTTCAGGTTTAACCCTTCAGGGTTTTCAGTCCTACGATGGTGGTTCACTTCTTACCGGAGCAGATCGCTATGGTAAGTTATGCTGCACACCTAACCTGCTCCAGAGCAGGCTATGTTCTAAATAAGTGATCTACTCGTATAAAAGCACCGCCTGCTGACCAATCAGAGCTCGGTGCGCGGATCATAAGATGATATTACACAAATGCAAAGAAGTAACAGTCATAATCCAGGCTAAAAGCAACGCAGTTTTAAACTGACAAATGCAGAAAGGATAGCTGGCAATAAAATTGCTGAATGTGTAAATTAATAGGCCTATATCACACTGCCCCATCAAGGGCATGATTACAATTACACAATTATATGTGTGTATTCCGTTAAATTAATGTTGTATTTTTATGGCGTGTATGGTGCTGTGAGATGGGGCGAAAGGATAGACCAGTTGAGTTGCTGAACGGGGCTCTTGTACTGCCGTGTTGGCTATGAGAGAAAAGGGAGGAGCGGAGGCTTTGTTACTGTAAGCGGCTGGAGGAAGGGATGATGGGATGAAAGGATGTATGAGCGTCAGGTATTTAGAGACATACTATGTATATAATATAATATCAAATCTGATTTCCCATCATCCACATTCACAAAGAGAGACACATTCACCATCACTTCATCATATATACATTTCTTGCTTCCCATCATCTGCATCCATGATCCGTGAGCGCCATGTCACCTCTGTCCCGATTCCTCTTTGACTGATTTGAAGGCATGTCCCCCGAGGCCGATGATTTATTCATGCCCAGACACACAATTTATTAAAACACGCACAATCTGTTAATGCCTTAGAAGAACTGAAAGACGTGGCCCTCCATTGATTCAGTCCAGCCTGCTCATATTTTCTGCCCCTTTGAGGAATTCAACCCCGGCGCCCAATTAGCCAGCTCGATCAAATAATGAACCCAGGAATTACAGAGAGAATGCTCCGTCTGTGATTCTCCACTCCGCCACTCTGTGTATACAGCTGTGTAACTTTACAGGCAGCTAATGATGGTCTTATCCTAATTATTATGGATTTTGTCTTTTCACAACGACCATTCACAATGCGCACATTTTGTGAGCCATTGGGAATATGACCAATTAGGCAAAAAGGTTAAGTCAACCCCCTTCTTAACAAAGAAGTGCATTCTGAAAAGTGTTGGACTACCTTTTCTTGCAGAGTTTAATACCGGCCCCCTGCAGTGTGTGGCAGTTTGAAACCTACTGTAGCACAGTTTCACTTGTGCACCCGATCGAGAATGGCGCATAGAGATGCCAGGTGTATGCTGCAGAAAAAAAAAGATAAATTTACATCAGTTTAATAAGCTCCTGCCATTTATAAAGCTCTACCAGGAGGCAAAACCATAAAAAGCTATGGGGTGGTTGAGTCACTTGTGTGGAGCAAGAAACTTTTATTTGACACAAGTTAATTAGACATGTTCATACTCTTTCATCAAGGCCACCTTTCTCTGCTAAGGTTCCATAACTCGATCCGGCATAATGGCAACACAGGCATTTTGGCACCAGTGTCAATCAATGACACTGCTCTGTGTTAACTTACTTCTTTTGTTGCCCATTTTTATTCAGTGGCCTTCATTCTTGTAAAGAAGCGGAGAAAGGTTTCCCAAATTAATTGGATCAACGATTAAGTGGGAGGAATCCCGCCCCACCGAGCAGAGACAATGTCAAAAGAAAGGGTCAACGCAGGCGCCGTCTGAAAACTGACACTTGAATTAGACAATGAAGTATAGAGTGCAGAAGAAAGGGAGAGAGGCCTATTCGGTGTGAGGTCTTCAAGGAGGTCCAGACTTTAACTCTCACCCGGTGTGGTCAGAGAGACGGTTTTGATTGACTCATGTTGCTTGGCAATATCAATTTGCAAGGAGGAGCTGCATTGTGACATTATTTGCTTGCTATTCTGCTGTTAAAAGCTGTTGGATTTTTTTTGTTTTTACTTATGTGACTTGAGATTCAAATAAGAACCGAGACCCAGCTTGTACATCATTGGTAGCAAAGACATGCCATTGTGAAATACTTGATATAAATGTGAATGGTGTCCTTGTGACACTGAAATGCAAAGAATCTGAAAATGTAATTGCTGTTTTTTGTCAGTGATTAAAAAGAAGAATTAATAAGATAATCAATAGGCCTTTCTCAATCTGCCTTCTTGCTTGTACTCGTGTTCTCGTGGACTTGTCATCGAGTCCAATTACTGTCTGAATCATGGACAGCGGAACCCATCTGAACAAGGAGGGGGGGGGCGGGGGTCATCATTTCAAGGCACGCGGAGGGGTCAGAGGGCATATGCATAGAAACAGACATAATCCTATATTACTATGAAGTGACTGACGGGGGCGACTGTGGCTCAGAGGTAGAGTGGGTCGTCCACCAATCGGAAGGTTGGCGGTCCCACATGTTGACGTGTCCTTGGGCAAGACACTTAACCCCAAATTGCTCCCGAAGGCTGTGCCATTGGTGAATGAGTTTTTAGATTAGATCCTGATGGGCAGGTTGGCACCTTGCATGGCAGCCTCTGACATCAGTGTGTGAGTGTGTGTGTGAATGGGTGAATGCTGACATGTAGTGTAAAGCGCTTTGAGTGGTCAGAAGACTAGAAAGGTGCTTTATAATATAATATAAGTCCATTTACCACTTACTGAAGGGGTTGTTAAAAATTTCGAGGGGGCAATTTTTTTCATAAAATAAAATGTATTGATTTAACCATGCAATATCCTCAGAAAGGCTAAATAACGACAACATAAGGCTACTGTTTCAAAATCAAAGAATGCATTTATTAACCCTTGTGTAGTCTTTACATTCTGTATACTCCCCTTGTCATAAGGGTTGAAAACTTTGCTTAACCCCTAAAATAAAGCAGCTTAACCCTAAATGATATTTTTCAACTTTAAATTTGATGACTTTTCCTAAAGTTACATTAGAAAAAATATTGAAACATTGTTTATATTTCCATGAAAGCTGTGCACCACCAAGGTACATCTTTCCCAACAAGCATAAGTCATTGTGTCACGTGTGTTGACCGTTTCACAACCCCTGACTTTATCTTCCCTCTAGAGCCACAGATTAATATTTATATCAGACAGGAGAGAAGCTTTTTGTCACTCCCTTCCCCCACCAGTTTTCTTCTTCCTTCTTCTCTGCTTTACTGCTCAGGAACTGCACGCACACACACACACACACACACACACACACACACACACACAGACACATGTGTATCATCTGCATGTCATTTAACAAATGTAGAAAACCTCTTGTAGTATGGGTCTACACTCTTATGTTTGTGCGTGTGTTTGCATGTTCTCACACACACACACACACACACACACTTCAAGCCAAGTACACTACATGCTACTGCTGGAGGACCCTTACACACACTCCACCAGCCTATACAAGAACCCTTTTTCTTTGTCTGAATGGTCTATGTCCCCTGGCAGAGCTATACAATCCCCTCCATATGTTTGTGTCACACACACACACACACACACACACACACACACATGCATTACATCATGGTGGAGGTATTCCAGTTGGATCTATGGGGATTAGGAAGTGGAGAGAGCTGAAACTTCTCCAGTAAAACCTCTGCACATCCCGGCTTCGGATCCAGCTACTTTCTCTCCCCCCTCCTCATCCCTGCACCTGCTTCTAGTTATTACCATCCCATCCCACCCCCCCTCCGCCACCCCCCACCTCCTCTCTTCCCCACTGGGAAGCAGAGCCTGAGCTTTTCAAACTTCCTATTCAGTAGGTAGTGCGTTAGAAAAACAGCTTTTACCTCTGCAGCGATGCGAGCCTGTGAGCCTCCTCATTCGTTGCCATTGTGTGCTTTTATGTTTTGACTCGGTCAGGGTTTGTGTCTGAAAGAGACAGCAGAGGCTTTGCTTGCTGGTTTTACCTCATGGCCCAGATATATCACCTCACTGCAAGAGCTGCCTTTGCTTCACCGAGACCACCTAGAGTAGCAAAGGCTTCCACGAAGCTACTGAGAATGAAAAGAAACCAATCGTGTGTACACATGCTCCGAATAGTAGTTAACCCACCTGTGGCTGCCCTGTAGTGGCTGTCAGGTTCAGGTTCTGTCTTTACTTAAAAGAGAACAGACGTGGCTCACCCCAAATGAAAACGTACCAATGTATTATGGTGGTAATGGATGGTATTTTCAGTTTCACCATGGTACTTCCCATGGTACAAGCAATGTACGCCGCAGAAGTTTGATTGGACATCAGAGCCGGGAGGTGGGAAGTACCTCACATCCGTTACAACAACAACATTATTAATTCTAGGTACAGGAACTCCTCCTCATCATCTAAAACTTCCTTTTTTTTCCCCCAGCCATGGAGTTATGTTGGGTCAAACACACTCAACACGATATCTACTGTACTACATAAAACACCCTTAAATCAGACATCTCTCCTTGCCTCTCTCCACAGCGTCTATCCTTTTCACTTTTTTTCCGTAACCACTGTGTAGCATTACAATCATAGCACAAGCCCGTTCTCTCCTTTCTGTGGACTGGAAATTAAGCCATCAGCACTATTCAACTTCTCACCCAACTTCATCTGATTTGTTTTGTAAGCCTCTCGCCATCTCCTGTGCTGCAGTACCACTCTCCACCTAAACTGATACTGATGCGCCGGCTGGGTCGGAGTTTTACCAAAATACGGATATCACTATGTGATATTGACATAATTGTTATTGACAGATTGTTTTGCGGGTGGGGGTGGAAGTAGAACACACACACTGCAGGAGCAGGCAGTAATGGTCAGAAATTTGGGATTAAGAAAACTTGCTTTACTTTTCACCCTCTGGGAGTGTCGGTATTGGCCATCGTTGAAGAAGTGGGCTACTCAAAACTTTTTTTCTTAAGTAAAACTATTAATGCCGTACAGTGAAATATTTACTTCAAGTGAAGCGTGAAAGAGAAGAATTATGAGCACAATTTACTTAAGTTTGCTTCATGTCTGTTCAAGGTGGAGCTTTCAATTCTAATATGATGCTGGATAGTTTAATCAATATCATATTTAAATTTTTTTATATTTTGTGAGTCAAATCTGAATGTGCAATGTAACCAGTAACATTTCTCTGTCAGGTAGGTAGGTAAAGGTAAATACGGCAATGTTTTACTCTGAAGTAGAAGTACATAATAAGTTATAGGGTGTACAGTTGATTTGCTTTCACTCTTGGTGCCTTTTGCAAGTTATTTCAGGGTACAATGAGTTGGAATAGTGACATAATTCCATATTTTTCACATCTATCTAAACATCATAATGAATCTATAACTGTTTGGGGCCCTGTTAGTTGGAGGCCCCAGGCAGTTGTCAAACAGTAAAGTCTCCCTAAATTGCCTACTTTAATTACCTCCACAATACTGAAGTCTCAAGAAAGTTTGAAAGAGTGGGCTGCAGCCTTGGTCTTATTTCAGACACAGAGAAGTAAACACTTCCCGGTATATATGTATGTACTGTATTGTGTGTTTGTGTGATGTAGCGGTGCAGACAAAGATCAAGCCAGTATGATGATTGACATTTGCCTCCCTGCTCACCCTCATCAAATCAGTCTGAAAAGAGCCTTCCTCCTATATCCTGTTAATAGGCAGTCTCTCAGCTCTTTAACTGTCTGTTTCTTTCTCCCTATCTTATGTCAGTCAGAGCACTGTTTTGTTTTTCTCTTGTCTGTCGAGCTGCCCTTCCAATCTCCTCCGGGCCTGCATGTCCAATAGACCGGTGAAGAAGAGAGGAGCGCTCCTTCACGGCCCTCCGGGGGTTGTTTCAGATGGAGAGGCCGTCCCTGTCGTCTTGTGTATTCAGTGAAAAGAGCACTGCCAGCGGGGGGTTGCCTGTATCTTCTGGGCCTCATTCTCTTTCTTCCACCCCCCCTCTCCGTCGTTTTCATGATCTTTGGAATGCATTCGGAGGCTGCAGGAACTCCAGGTGGCTGACGGGGGGCGCTCCTAATACCTCCTTTCTCTCTCTTTCTCCACTTTCTTCCCAAGTCCTTTTTTCTTTTTCTCCCCAAGACAGGACTAAGGGGTAAGTTGCTTCAGAAAGCAGCTTGGGCTGTGCTGTAGTTATTGACGCTCAGGGCTCGTCCCTCTTGTATGTCTGGAGAGACCATGCAGGTTCAAACCCTCCGTCCACCCCCCACATTGCTCTGGTTTCTTAAAAGGCTTTCCAGCAGCGCCACAGCTCTGAAAAGAGAGAGAGAGAGAGAGAGAGAGAGAGAGAGAGAGAGAGAGAGAGAGAGAGAGAGAGAGAGAGAGAGAGAGAGAGAGAGGAGAGAGAGAGAGAGAGAGAGACAGACGTAGCAGCATCGAAAAGCTCTGCATTTGGTGTATAGGCAGTAGCTCCAAAAGAACGTTGTGGGAGAAGCAAATTAATGGCATCAGACAGCCCTGTGACAGGAAACCCCATTATGTGACAGCCGCACAAAGCCTCTGACGCTGGGTTTCAAAGGCAAAAAAATGTTTTTGACTTACATATGTAAAAAAAAAACTAAAAAAACACCCCCATGCTTACCAATCCTGTAAACCCTGCCTTCAAAAAGTAGGCTTCTATGGAGCACTTTTGGTATAGCCCACGTAATCCACGATTCTAAAACCAGCTCTTAACACCTATTTTCTTTGCTTTTCACAAGAGCTGGGGTAAGATGAGATTTTAACATTTTATTGATTACTTGTTCAATAAAAAGAGTGACACCTCTTTGGAAGTGTTTCATGTAAATAGTGGAATAGTGGAATACACATGGACGAAACGCGAGTGCCAGCCAGGCAGAGTTTGTCGTGTTGGAGAACAGAAAGCGTAGCTTAGTGTTATCTAAGATTTTCAATGTCATGGCTGAATATTTAGATGATTTCTACAATGCAGATGAGGTCTTTGAATTTAATGGCCGTCCTTATTTATTTGAGCCAGAGTATACGGATATTCAGATTTCACAACGAAACGTATTCTTCAGCGGGACACAATAACAAACAGACTGGAAAGAGCGAAAGGTGAGAAAAAGGTTTTATTTCTCTGTAGGGTCCTTTCCATAATGTTGTATGGAGGATGGAACCGACCTAAAAATAAATAAATGAATAATTAAATAAATAAATAATAAATAAATAAATATGCCATTATAAGTAGCAAAACTAGTATTACAAATAAATGTAGTCATTAATTAATTGATAAAATGTGACATAAATTGATATTTCTGTTTTAATTTGCTTTTTTTATTTATTTACCTTTCTATTAATGCCCTTATTGATTTACTCTTCTGTTTAATTTCCACTTTATTTATTTATGAATTTATTTTTATGATATTTATTATTATGAAATGTATTTATTTGGATTACTATGAAATGTATTTATTTGTATTATTATTTATTTTTAATAAAATAATTGGGAAAAATGCGTGACAATTGTGACCCAGGGAGGAAACCGGGAGAGGGCAATGAAAAATGTGAGTATCCCTGGAAAATTGGGAGGGTTGGCAACGAAATTATGAAAAGTTTGTTTGGCACGCTCCCAACGTTGGCAGGGCGCACCTGCCTGTTGTGCGCCCAAAGCAGCAACTAACCATCGACTTGTGGAGGTAAACAGATGAACACAAACTCTCTGTGCAGAGAAAGTACTGACAGCTGCTGATTCTGAGGACAGACAGGCTGGAAATCTATACAGCTACTTCCTACCTGTTCGCCCTCCCTGAGTTCGATTGCTAAGACTGAAAGCATGACACCACATGGAAGCAACGCCCCCCTCATTAGCATTATGAAGCAGAAATGCATGAAGTAATGTAAAAACAAATGTATGAATAAATGTATAAAGAAAAGAATAGATAGATAAGTTTGTGGAAATAAATAAGGGGTGAAATGCTAGGGAAAAATCATGCGGAAATGAATGAATGAATAAATGCTTAAACACATAAATAAATACATACATTTAAAAATATATATATATAAACTAAATACAAAAATAAATAAATGCAAAAATACATGAAAAAAAATAAATAAATATATTTAGAAATTAATAAAAGTAAATACACAAATAAATACAAGTGGAAATTAAACAGAAGAGTACATAAATAAGGGAATTAATGCAAAGGTAAATAAAAAATAAAAAAAAGAATTAAAACAGAAATATCTTTTTATGTCACATTTTATCAATTCATTAATGACTACATTTATTTTTTAATGTTAATTTTTGCTACAATTAATTGCATATTTATGCATTTATTTATCAAGTCATTTATTTATTCATTTATTTTTTATTTTGGCAGGTTCTGTCCTTTAGTGAACCTACATTGACGCTACTCACTTGCCCTTGCAGCTCATTTTGCTCTCCGTCAATACTGCACCAATTTCAGAAAGTGTAAAACCATTAGTCACTTAGACACTAAAAAAAGGGAATATAAGGTCCAGGTTGAAAAATCCCAAAGCTACCCTTTAAGGACAAAAACAAAGAAACAGCAAAGTCTCCCACAGTGAAAACTCTTTGGTAACAAGAGTGAAAAGTCAGAACAGGAGATGACATCGCCGTTGGCGATGAGTGTGACCCCATGCCTTTTCTCAATCCATCCATAGAATCCACCTCCCAGAGCCAAACAGTGTGCTGGATTCTGGCCGCTGGCCGCCTTCTACAATAATAATCCCTTACCCCTCACACACTTCATTCCGAGGTGGCTTTCTCTAGAAAACTGGACAAGATGACAGCTTTGCAAAAGGCCAAGACCCAAATATCATTTATATATAGATACTGTATATATGGTATTGGTCCTCAAAAGTAAAGCTGACATTTCCAGTTAGGTTTTGCGAATGGTCTGGGCAAGGAAAAGAAAGTAGAGAAATCGCCTCATTTTCTCCCACCTCAGAGAACTAATCATGTGTGAAATGCATTATGGTCAAAGTTAAGCACTTTTCCCAGTTGGTTGAGAAGGATGGGGACTGTTATCTGTTTTGTTTGTTGAGAATAATAACATAGATGAGTTTTCACAAGATAACACGGTGACTATTTAGAAATTCAAAGAGCATGCTTCTCCGAGATAGTTTTGAGCTCTTTAGAAATCATTTGTGACTTGTCTTTTGATGCCTTTTAGGCTGCGTCGGTGCTGAGACATTTCAGTCTCCTTTTAGCATAACAAGGAGCATGCATCTGATAGCAGGAACAGTGGTGTAAAAAGGATGGGTGTTTCTTTTTTACCCCCAGCGGGATTAGGAGACAGTTTACTGATAAAATTGCCAAAGACAGCGGCATCGTAATCCTGTCTTCTGGCCGACTCAAGATCTTTGATCCCGCTCTGAATTCATATGCATGAATGTATAGAAAGAGTAAGAGATAACGAGACTGGAATGCCCTGAAAGCTGGATTTCCATATAGCGCATTAGCTTTAATCACTAGTTTAGTCCCAAAACATGAAACATACAGTGGATATGCCACGTTCAAAGATTCACATGAAATACGGAAGTTCAATTAAAAGATGAGAGCACGCAGGGGTGGTTTAATGAGGTGTATTTGATGGGAGCTTTGTAGTGGCTGCAGGATCAACTTCATGTGTCAATATCTAACCCACTCTGTCTCACTCTATGTGTCTCACCATCTCATTGTCTGTCTGAGTATCACTCTATTACAGTAATGACAAACACTCTTGGCTTCCTATAAATCAAAAATAAGTACTTCCGTTTGTTGCCGACTGACAGACCAATCAGCGACGAGGAATCATTGTCCAATACGTACCTACCTTTTCAAGTTTGAGTCTCACCTTAATGTCATTGTATTTTCTCTTTTGCTGTTGTGTTTCCTGAAATGTTGTGTTTTGTGAAATATCGTGTTTTCTGAAATGTCGTGTTTTCTGAAATGTTGTTGTGTTTTGTGAAATGTTGTGTTTCGTGAAATGTTGTTGTGTTTTGTTAAATGTTGTGTTTTGTTAAATGTTGTGTTTCGTGAAATGTTGTTGTTTCGTGAAATGTTGTGTTTTGTGAAATGTTGTGTTTTGTGAAATGTTGTTTCGTGAAATGTTGTTGTGGTTCGTTAAAAGTTGTGTTTCGTGAAATGTTGTTTTGTGAAATGTTGTTTTGTGAAATGTTGTTTCGTGAAATGTCGTTCTGTTTCGTGAAATGTTGTTGTGTTTCGTGAAATGTTGTTGTGTTTTCTGAAATGTTATGTTTTCTGAAATGTTGTGTTTCGTGAAATGTTGTTATGTTTTCTGAAATGTTGTTATGTTTTCTGAATTGTTGTTGTGTTTTCTGAAATGTTGTGTTTTCTGAAATGTTGTTTCGTGAAATGTTGTTGTGTTTTCTGAAATGTTGTGTTTCGTGAAATGTTGTTATGTTTTCTGAAATGTTATGTTTTCTGAAATGTTGTTATGTTTTCTGAAATGTTGTTATGTTTTCTGAAATTTTGTTTTGTTTTCGTGAAATGTTGTTGTGTTTCATGAAATGTCGTTGAGTTTCGTGAAAGGAGTTTTGTGAAATGTTGTGTTTTGACCCTCGCCTTGCAGTAGGCTTCAAACAAAGTAGTTTGTTCAATATTTTGTCTGAACATGTCCAAGGGCATTTTTCAAGTCTTCAAGTATTTTTACCCGTTCCAAATGGTCACATACAAATGCGGATTACAAGATTTGTACAAATGCAGAAAACAGTTCACACCTTTAGACAACCTCTCCATGATGGCATTCAGAATTAACACAGCCCCTGCCCCATTTCTAACGCTGTTCAACAATCCTACAAGCACTTTGCTTGAAGCATGCTGACACCTTAATCCTTCAGATATTCAATAATGTATGTCCCACTAGCTTTGACCGATACAAATGCACTGTAATGCCTCATGCATTACTTCAAAAACTGCCTTTTCTTTCCGAAGAATTCTGCCTCTCCACTCCCTGCCGAATCTTTTTGTACACCTATTTTCTCACACCTCTTTGCTTTTCAGGGCAAGCATGTGGTCCCTTAACTGGCAACCCAACTAAAATGGCCCTGGAGGGCAGGAGCGTGAGAGCAGGTACTGTTTCCTTCAAGCATAATATCCATCTCTTCTCTCAGCATTCCTCTGCACCCCCGAGAGCAATGTCTTACATCCAACAAAAATGAAGTGAGCGCACACTAAGTTAAAGGCAGAAAAAGACAGTGTAATCACATACTGTAGATATATGCTTCTCTCCAGCTGAACCTGGGAGGGGGGACATTTCAACAGAGCGATCTGGAATAACAGACAGAACCGTCCAACAACAATTCATTCTCTGTCTTTCTTTTCCCTCTGTCCAGAATATAAAAAAGTAGACTACGTACAAATATAGGGACTGAGCACAAGCAAAAGAAGTGTAGGGAACATTCCAGTGAACGCAGAGACCCTGTCCTCTATCGCAGTGATTCTCAGCCTTTCTTCAGACGTGCTTCAACAGCCTTTTGAATGAAATGAAGTTCCCCTTCATTAACACTGGATTATTTAACACGATTAACTATACAAAGGTTTGAACAATTGCACTATTATTGGCGGAAGCTAGACATTTCAACTATTTATCAAGGGCCAGACTGTGACTATAATTTCGGGAATCTAACATAAACCCAGGCCAAACTCCTCACATTCACAAGAAAAAATTTTTTTTGTTAAAATATTTGTCTAATTCAAGATTTAGTCAACTTCTCCATAGACAATTAATTGGGAAAGATGTTGTAGATGACATTGAGAGCACCAAGGGGAATGTTCTGAGTATATGGGTACGCAGCCCATTGCCACAACCATAACATCCCGATTGTGATGCATGGTGGTGGCTGCGTAATGTTGTAGGGATGTTTCTCATTTAAAAAGGGATTGGGGAACTTTTTTTTTTGTTTTTCAAAATTGAAGGGAGGATGGATGGGGCGATTCTGGGAAGAACCTGAAGAGGTCTGTAAAAGAGACTGAAAATGGGTGGAAAATTCATATTCCAACAGGACCCAAAGCACAAGGCCAAAGCTACCATGGAGTGGCATGCAAATGAACAAGGTGGATAGTTCTGCAGTAACCGAGTCGAAACCCTGACCTAAATCCCATAGAAAATCGGTGGAATGACTTGAAGGTTGCTGTCCATCAGCGAAAACCAACAAACCTCTCCCAGCTTGAACAGTTCTGCACTGGAGTGGGGCAAGATCTCCAACTCAGGTGTGCCAACTTTGTGCAGAGCATTACCCAAAAAGACTGGTGGCTGTGGATGCTGCCAAAGGTGCTTCTACCAATTATTGTCTCGGGGGTGGTGTATACTTAAGAAATTTCAGTTTTATTCAGCCACCATGTGCGAGAGAGAAAATACATACTGTATATACGTAGACACTGCATTGGCCTCTGGATCGTACGCCAACGTCGCCGCCATATTGGGCCAGGCAAAGTGAACGAGGGAGCTGCTTTTTTTCTGGATAAAAAAACACTAACATCTACATTTCTCAACCAATTTCAGTGACACATTTTATATTCAAGGGTTTATGATATCTACGCTGAGTAGATAAGTTGAGCTGAGCTATAAGTTAATATTACAATTTTTTTTTCTTTTCACAAAACTTTTGGTGAAAAACTGTTCAATACGTTAACATTACTGCTTCCAGTTCATGAATCACCGGCCTGTCCTTCGATATGGTGGGATTCAATCCATTAATAGGTAATTATCACATTTTCCTTTGATCAGATAAGCGCTAGCTGGCATTCATTATCGTCAGCTGAACGTCGAAATCGTTGTCAAGTTAAACGCCATCTGTATTGATGTTACAAAACAATACAATAGTCAAAGTAATTTTTTGGCATGGGTGCATTAACGTGATACAGAGGTAAGTATAATTATAAAGGATACTATTAGCTTGGTGTTTTTGGTGTTGCTAACTAAACCAGTTATCCTGTAATATGTTAACCATGTATGTAAGGTACATATGATTTTGTGACTGATTTTGCTCTGCTGTTTAATCCAGTTGAATTGAAGACTGGTGCGGGCTGGCCAGCAGACAGTAAGAGCTCTCTCTCCTGGGCTGCGAGGTGCTGGGTCATCCTCTAAATCTGTTGATTTAGCGCCGTAGTCTTTGGGAGACTACACAAGAGCATGAGGTCAGTGAGGCTGGAAGATGAGACACAAAACACACCTCTCATTCTAAATCTAATCTATCGTAAGCTTTCTGAATCTGTTGAATGTCGACTGTCTGCTCGATAGTGTCTTCTCTGTTGCACTTTGTTGAACTGCAAAAAACAGTGTACTCTCAACATTAGTGCAGAGCTTACCTGCGATTGTTCATATAGCAGATGTATTTAGTGAATTTAATGTCTATGAGTAATCACAGAGGTCATGTTGTCTGTTGCATCAAACCACTGACTGTAGCTTCAACAAGAGCTGAACAAAGTAACTGTCAATCATAATGCTTTGTTTTATGTGATGAACAAATATCTGACACTCAGACAATCATCTTTTGTTTCTGTCAGATGGTGCTGCTTGATCATGAATTTGGAAATGTGTTATTTTTTATTAAGAACTGCTGTTAATTGTTTTGTTTTGTTGTTAGACCAGTACAGGACAATGGGTAAATGTCACATTACTATTTTGGTTTGAGCGCCATCTTTGGGAGTCCAACTGGGACTACTTCAGTTCTTCCTTCAGTCCATGAGGAGAAACCACAAAGACATGGAAAAAGTAGAATTTTGTGTGAGATACTTATTTCCTTCCTAGTGAGGTGCTCTTCCTCTAGGGAGTCTAACAACCTGTCTATAATTATGTGTCTTCTGCTGATATCTACCGGACATAATTACAGCCCAATCCAGCATTTCTGGGCGGCTCAACTTTGGTAATTGGTTAGTGACCCTGAAGTTTACATCTGTAAATCAAAACCCTGTTGGTGGTTGTTGGATGTGTGAGATACATAAGTTAAACTGAATATAAATGGACTATAACCTCCTTTATAAATGGTTATGGTAACTGATGAAAACTGATACAGTCAGCAGTCAAAAATGATACATCATCCTGGAAAAACAAAAACAACAGTTCAGATTTTGTAAATTTTTCTAAATGAAATGCTGTTTAATCACTAATCTTTTTTTTTAATTAAGATTAGAATTACCGCTTTGCCGCCTTCCTCTCACCACTGACTTGCTTTCAGCATGCATCCACACAATCCGCTCCGGATACAGCAGATATAGCAGATGTTCCTATAGATCATCGCTTCAACCCTTCACAGAGAGCAGAGCTATAGTCTCGCTATACCAGACAATCAGAGATCTCCATCTTCCGAATGTCTGGGGATTTCTAAATGCAAAGTTGTTGTAAGAATGGTGGCGACAGTAGTCGCAAACATGTCCTGGATTCAGACAACTGTTTATCTGCATACGTGGGGATAACATGCTGATATTGGTCAACGTCATCCAGGACGCCGCTCTGCTGGGTGGAGAGAGCTGGGAGGGAGCCGGAGATTCTAGTGGAATAAAACCTGCGTATGCAAGTCACATTCTTAAGCCGTTTACTGGCAGGAGGAGAGTTCCAAGATTATATTTGCTTTAAACTTTTTACAGCAACGACAGTGAGTGAACTATCTGTGTGTCTGTTAGCACGTTAGCAGAGCAGCTGTAGCAACAAGTACACAACTTCTGCATGTCACCACCCCGATATATAGGGCCACCTGAAAGACTTTGGATTGCTTCTGCTATGCAGTTTTTTTTGTTTGTTTTTTAACTCTATAATTGTCTGTATAAGTGTCTAGTGCAGAGCAAATACTCAGGTGCACCAAAGTGCCAAAGAAAATCAGCAATGTGAAGCTGTTTTAGAAAGGAAGCGTAGTCTTGCCTAATGTTAAGCATTCCGAATCAATCTGCACTGTTCCATTCATTGATCACACATGTATATAATAGTAGTCTTTCAAACACAAAATTGCATAGAGACACATTTGCTTTCAATATGCTCGTGCTGACTTGCCAAAAAGAACACACCACATGGAAAAAATGAAGTTACATATGTACTGTCTTTATATAATGTTATACAGTTTGACACACACACACACACACACACACACACACACACACACACACAATGTACAAACCATCCCACTCTCTTCTGGGTCTGTATGTGAGCCAGGGAAAGTGATATTGCATATGTGGGGACAGGTGTGGCAGCCGTATACCCAGGAAGAGGGGCTTAGATTCGGGGAAGCTGCTTGCCATAGATACCCCAGATACCCCTAACCCTGTAAAGCTTATGGGGCTAAATCCTGCCTCCCCATACTCATTCTCACACACATAGTAAGACAATATCCCACTGGTGCAGTCACGCACCAGCTAGATCGGTGTTGGCTCAGGGAAAACAGCTGAGGAGGATGGGCTGTGTCCGTAATGTATGAATTGTGTGTGTGTGTGTGTGTGTGTGTGTGTGTGTGTGTGTGCGTGTGTGTGTGTGTGTGTGTGTGTGTGTGTGTGTGTATGGGGGGGTAGAAAGTGACACGGAGGACATGACGCATGCACACATGTGCATATGATTAAGTGTGCATGTATGTGCGTCTGTGTACAACTCAGTACAACTCAGCCATGCAGACGCATGTGCGTGTGTATGTATATTTTGTGTGTGCATCCTGGCTAGTAGGTACTGGTGTCATATGAAACTAGTAAACCTAATGAATCCATCGGTCCTAATGATGTCATGCTAGCTTGTCAGGAAGAATGCTAAATAACGCTCCGAAGTTAAACTAAGTTTGGCGAGGAAAAACTGGCATGGTGATATTCAAAGGGGTCTCTTGACCTCTGACCTTAAGATAGATTATGTCAATGAAAATGGGTTCTATGGGTATACCCACGAGTCTCCTCTTTACAGACATGCACTCTTTATGATAATCACATGCAGTTTTTTGAATGTGGTATAAATGTGTTATTTTTGCCTATTCTAAAATTGTGTGTTTGAATATTTCTGCATACTGGATCTTAGAATTACATATATTGGGTATCACTGTAAAGCTGAGACTCTTGTGGATCCAATGAGCCCAACTGTATTCATGTGTGATGACGTTAATCCCCATAGTAGCCATTTCTTATAGTGAGACCATTTTTAGAAATTTGACCTCACTGTATTACATAACCTGCGGTGACCTCTAGAATAATCACAGCCTCATTAAACTTTACAACCACAAACTAAAGACCTAGAGCATTCAGAGGATGGATGGCTTTCCTAGCTAGATTGATGATATAAAGACCTGGCTTTGTTGAGACTGTCTGTCTATCGATCTCCTGCGCTCGGTTTCAGTACCCGGGACAGCACCGCTACACACGCTCCAACGCTCCAACTGAGAATAACTAATATTAATTATTATAGTTATATACATATATAGTTGTTTTGATGTAAAAAATAAACAAAATCATGCCAGGGGGCGGGACAAAGCGGCGGGATGTAACGAGTTGGGATGAGAATGTGTTGGATATTTGATGGACTGTTTGATGCGGTCTCAGGCACTTTGAATTACATTGTTGATTGTAAGTTATCATGCCAGTACATACATCATGGAATAAATCACATCATGGAAGCTTTGAGCTCATACAGCAGTTGTCAAACACCTAACTTCTTGTGGTTCTACATGCCATTTAATGTTTCTCACTGACATACTGTGGGGGAATTTAAACATTGGCAGTACCCTTTGTCATTCTATTAGAGGTAGCCTTGTTTGACCTCAGTAAAACAACTGCTCGGTGGTGTTTACTCGCTTCAAGGACAGAGGCAAGAAAACCATTTAAGGCCTACGTACATTCTGACCATGTTTCTGTGTTTAATTTTCATTTTTCATAGCTGCCGTAGCGTCAAACCAGCGCTGCTCTAGAGAGGCACATACAACAACTCTAGACGTGACGTACACCAGCTCCACCAAGACTCCTTGGCTTCATCATTTCAGCATGCTATTAATCACTATAAATCATGGTGTCACGCTTGTTGAAGTCACCTTCCACTCAGATCCTGCAGTATATGTTTCCAAGTTTCAACTAGCTGGCTTCCACCACGAGGCCATGAGCTCAGAGGACCACACCCGGTCATGAACGGAGCAGACAAATACGTCACAACCTCAGAGTCTAGCTGTCATCTGTGAACATTCTTGGTAAAGATTTATTGACCTTCAATTGGGGCAGACAAAATGTTTCTACTCATCGACCCAAAATAATAAAAACACTGCTACAATGAGCTTTCATCGCCGGAGTGATCTTCACAACGCCTGTTTCCATTGCCTGAGGGGAGACCACGCAGAAGACAGTGCTCCGCAACCTTCAAACTTCCTGGCCTGCCGGTCGATTCCCAAAATTGGACGCCAGCAGCGATGGGATCATTCCCAACGCTGCGATGTAATGTCGCTGTGATGATAGTGACCTGTAAGTCTGAGCTTGACGCCGTCAAAGTCCCCGCTACAGCCACCAACACTCTGCGGATGATGACAACGATATTTCCTTGGTGTCCGGCGAATATTATATTATAAATATTTGAATACCTTGCACGCAAAATAGAACTTTATTCAAAACAAACTACTTTCTCAAACTCATTTCTGGGGGGAGCTGTTGAGTTTGTCCAGCTGAGGTCCACAGTGTTTTACTTCCGTCTTGTCTCCCGCCCTTCTGTTCCACCCTGGTCTTTTTTTCTCCCCTCAGCTGACCTTCCCAACCCTCCAGCTCTTTATCCTGCAGATGTTGGCTTGACTTTGTGGTTTGTCATCTCGGCACAAAGGCTGCTCTGTTTACGAGGGCCCGGCATCAGCCTGGGCACCTGCCAGCATAATCTGTCCTAGACAGCCGCTCACTGAGCCAAGGGTGGGCATGAGCTGGGCAATGGAGCATGGAGAGGAGGGGGCATGGGTTACAAGGCAGGAATGGAGTCAGAGCTGTGAGGGGAGGGAGAGACCATATCTACCATATCATAGGAGAATGGACAACAGCGTGTGTGAATGTTGTTTTATGACCTTTCTAACTCTGGCCTCTTTTCACAAAATGTCTTTTGGTTTTTACTAAAGACTTCTTCTGAGAGGAACACCAACAACTTTAAGAGACTTTTGGAAGGTTTTGTTCCTATTCCCCTGCATGGGACCAGTAGTGTTTATCTTGCCGTCTCTTTATACTTGGTGTCTTTTGAACAATACACATTATCTGTTGGTTGCATCAGCAAACACCTATATGTATATGGGTCGGGTTATGCTAGAAAAGAACTAGGTCGCATGACACGTTGTCCGACCACGTCGGAAGGTAAAAAGTGTTTATAGTTGTTCCGTATGGCCACGTGGTAAGGCAGGGTGAAAAGAATAACGGTGCACATTTTCAAACAGTCTCTCCAGGAAGCTTCATAGAGTTGCACTCTTTTTATACATGAAAAGTGAGAGAAGTGAAATAGTAAGTTGGTCCTGAATGGCTTTATGTGCTCATGTCACCTGTACATGATGCATGCTGAGTCTGAATCTTATTCTTGTTACAAGTGAAATAAAAGCTTGCAGGTACCAAGCACTACAGACTGCGAGCACCACAAAACAGGCCGGTGAGTGACAAAGCCTCCCAGAGGAGTAAAATAGATGTTACACTTTTTTGGCAGTAAAGAGGAGTCCCTTGGCACGTCCCAGTGAACTGGCAGATGTCTTGTTCTGACATATTCAACCTGTCTTGGCTCAGGGTGTAATCCCCACCTGTGTGAAGCTCACCACCATTATCACTCTAGCTGCCCTGTATATCTGACACCTGTCAGCCTAAAGTGCTGTGACCCCATATCAAGGACTCCGTAGCACACTTGGATCCACATCAAACGGGCCGCGCCTGTGGGAAAAAGCTTGACCTATGTACGGGATGTTGTTTATTGACTTCCACTTAACATTTAATACCATAGCTTTGAGCTTTGTGGCATTGAAAAACCTGCGATTGGTCCATCTTGTGATGGACAGGCTCCAGGCAGTGAAAAGTAGAAGTCCCACTTGTTCCACTCACATCAAGAACACAGAGCCCCTGTAGGGCAGCGTGCCCAGAGCTCTGCTGCTCGACTCCCTCTGTTCTTATGAATGAATGTTGGACACAAGTTTTTGTATCACGTCAAAACTTCAGTCCATAATTTCTGCCTCTTCCTGCACTGTATATTATTATTTTTTTCTCTCTCTCTCTTAAAGACATTTAAGTTTTGTGTTAAAGTTTGTTTTGTTCCAAATTTGGATATTATTGCTGCTTTCAAACCAAACGCAAAGCAAATTTTCGCCTTCATTACTCACACAAATTTGACCGCGGGATCATTTGTGTTCATTCATGTCACCAGACACGCCGGACACAAGAAGGGCCTTTACCTCCATGTAGATACCAACAACGTTTCATCAACCATGGCCAAAATAACCACTATCGCTACCACCTGAAAAACCAAAGGCTGTCATGTCTGGGTTCATAACATCATCCGGAGGCACTCAGTGAATTTCACCAAGCTGTATTCATCGAGCAAGCCACACGTCAGCTGAATTAATCTGGTTTGCTACACAAGTATGAACCCAAAATAAAACGGATTTTGCTGCGACTTAATTGCAATGAATGGATTAAAAGGATGCCAAAATAACCAACTATATCAATTGTACTGTAGAAGGTCTGAATTCTGATAGTCTCAAGGATGTGCTGGACAACAACAGCGGTATCTTGGATGAAAGCCTCGTGTTTGTTGGACCCATCTACCTTTCCTCCTGCCCGCCCTCTGTGTCTTTTTGCTCTTTTGACTACGTCACCACAGTCACTCCCGGCGCACTTACCTTGTGCAATTACTTTTGCCATGGATGGGTTTACACTGTAGTTAATGAAAAGCCCAGTGTGTCGCATACCTGCAGGGTGCCTCGTGCGGCAGCATCAAACGTCGACGGCCTGGCAAAACATTGTGATTTGACGCCCTGGGCGTGAGAACAGGCTTTTTAATGTGTGCAACAAGATGTTGCAGATCTTCTATCAGTCTGTTATTGCCAGTACAATCGTCTTTGTTACCATTTCTGATTCTCATTCTGATTTGCAAAACAGACTGAACAACTTGCATTATGTCCACCTCACAGCATACAGTAAAAATCCTCTCATTTATTTAATGTAAGTATTGTATATTGATAAGTATTGCATATTAATAAGTACAGTATTGTATAGTTTTTGCACATTCTCACCTATCTGTCTATACATACACATACTGCACCTGGGAATGCAAGGGTTGGGCCAATCTAAGAGCTCATTAATAAAATGACTGAATGATTTATAGCCCTTCCAAACATGGCAGCCCAGTTTACAATGCCTGAAGAACTCCAGGGACACAATGTCCTTACTCAACTCAACTACTCAGAGACAGAAATGTTCTTGGTATGAACAGTAAAAGCAGTCTGGCATGATCACTTGGAAACATTTGTATGTATTTTGATTGTGTATAAAACAAGGCTGTAAAATCGCCAGCAAATCAGGGCGGTGTTCCCTTCAGTTCATACAGCTGATTTTGTTCTTGTTGAATTGACAGGGGTTTCATCTTCAGTGTATACAGTGCATCGTATATTCAGAGGTGACTAATGTACTGAGTCACAAGTCTGGAGCTGTAATTGAAACTATTCCAGGAAGAATAATGTGTGGCGTATGGAGTCAGGTTAACGCGACCAGGTGGAATATTATCCAGGCCAGCCACAGTTTATAGCTTCTCCATGGTGACAGCACATGTGCTAATCACAAAAGCACGCAGGAGTGGCAGCCTGTGAAGGCCTGAGATGATCTGCTAAAATACTTATTAGACAATTTAGTCCGTTTTGCTAATGTCCTGCAGTCTTTTGTTTATAAATACTGTATACAGTATGCTAGGGCTGTCAATCGATTAAAATGTTTAATTGCGATTAATAGCAAATTCAGACAGACAGGGGAGCGAAGGAGACACAAGGGAAAGGGAAATCACAAGAAACATAAGGTATAACTGGAGACATGGCCGTGACAGTCATCAATAATTGGGAGTGCAACCCTTCCAAAATGCCACTTAAAAACTAGGGCTGTCAATCATGCTGCTTTATGCAAATGTATGTACATATTTACTGTTGGAAATCAATTAACAACACAAAACAATGACAAATATAGTCCAGAAACCCTCACAGGTACTGCATTTAGCATAAAAAATGTGCTCAAATCACCAAAACATGGCAAACTGCAGCCCAACAGGCAATAACAGCTGTCAGTGTGTCAGTGTGCTGACTGACTTGCCCCAAACTGCATGTGATTATCATAAACTGGGCATGTCTGTAAAGGGGAGACTCGTGGGTACCCATAGAACCCATTATCATTCACATATCTTGAGGTCAGAGGTCAAGGGACCCCTTTGAAAATGGCCATGCCAGTTTTTGAGGTACCAATGGATTCCTTAGATTTTCTAGTTTCATATAATATATGTTGATATGATATATATTCATATGATATGATTCATCATATGATTTTATATGAGATGCCAGTATTTTCACTCTAGCTTAAAAACTGAGCCCGCTACAATTTGCAAGTTGCGTTAAAACGCGCCATTTTCGTGTTACTTTGACAACACTAATATATGTATATCTATATATATATACATATATATACATATGTATATATGTATATATATGTATATGTATATATATACATATCTATCTATATATATATATAGGTGGGGCTGCTGTCTGTTTAGCACAAGGAATTACTGCTTTTTATTATTATAAAGCTCTTTCTTCAGACAACATGCAACTTCCTACTATAGTGCACCCGTTGCAAAGGGTGCCTTGTGCGGTGGTATCCATCGCCAACGGCCGTGACAAAGCCTCGGTATTTGACGCCTGGCGAATGAGAACGGGTTGGTAGGTCGGTTGACCTTTGCAGAATCTAAACTTAATTTTTGGCCCCTGAGATTATGTTAACAGACATTAATAATAGAGTAAATATAAAGTCATAATTACAGTAATAGGAAGAAAATTTCAGTTGATCATTAGTCCCATTCCCCCACCCCCACCCCCATCTCTCCGGCGCCACAACTCTGAATGGCAGACGTTAGAGGCCCGAAAAACGAATTCATGAGAAATCCTTGGGGGAAAAAAAAGTCTTGTCCTGTGTTGGTGGCTGCTGGTTTTCGCCACGTGAAACTAAACTCCAAAGTGTGTGTGATGTTTCATTGGCCCGCACATGCTGCCCAGCAACAGACAAGACGACTAACTGAATCACAGTGAGGACCATCTGGGGAGGTGAACGTGTCATGCTGTGCCAAGCTGCAGAAAAATAACTCATCATCGCACTGCCCTCAGAGGAGGACAGAAGGCAAAGGCGGACAGCGGCAGCCGTGCCAACGACTTTCACAATGCCTCATTATTATGTTGAGAACCTGGGACGGGCGAATCACCACCTGCCCTTTCATTGTCTACATACTGGGGTTCAGTCGACACGGCTGTCTGGCACACTGACTCTGTTTTTGTGTCAATGTTGAGTCCAATTTACTTGACTTTTGCATCATAAATCTCCCAGCAGTCAAAACTGGCCCCACCACAGAGGCGGGTTGGAGAACACTTAATTGTGATTGGCTGGCAGTTACAGACGTAGGCAAAGTTGTTGGTAACGTTCCGTTAAAGAGAAAAAAAAACACAATGGTCACTGAAATAACTTGAAACTGACAAAAGTAATAATAAATAAAAATTCACTGAAAATTAACTAATGAAAATCAGATATTGTTTTTGAATTATGGTTCAGCAGAATCATTTAAAAAAACAAACTAATGAAACTGGCCTAGACAAAAATGATGGTAACATTAACTTAATATTTTGTTGCACAACCTTTTGAGGCAATCACTGCAATCAAGTGATTTCTGTAACTCTCAATGAGACTTCTGCACCTGTCGACAGGTATGTTGGCCCACTCCTCGTGAGCAAACTGCTCCAGCTGTCTCAGGTTTGAAGGGTGCCTTCTCCAGACTGCATGTTTCAGCTCCTTCCACAGATGTTCAATAGGATTTAGATCAGGGCTCATAGAAGGCCACTTCAGAATAGTCCAATGTTTTGTTCTTAGCCATTCTTGGGTGTTTTTAGCTGTGTTTTGGGTCATTATCCAGTTTGAGGACCCATGACCTGCAACTGAGACCAAGCTTTCTGACACTGGGCAGCACATTTCGCTCCAGAATGCCTTGATAGTCTTGAGATTTCATTGCACCCTGCACAGATTCAAGACACCCTGTGCCAGATGCAACAAAGCAGCCCCATAACATAACCGAGCCTCCTCCATGTTTCACATTAGGTACAGTGTTCTTTTCTTTGGATGCTTCATCTCTTCGTCTGTGAACATAGAGCTAATGTGACTTGCCAAAAAGCTCCAGTTTTGTCTCATCTGTCCAAAGGACATTCTCCCAGAAGCTTTGTGGCTTGTCAATATGCATTTTGGAAAATTCCAGTCTCGCTTTTTTATGATTTGGTGTCCTCCTGGGTCGTCTTCCATTAAGTCCACTTTGGCTCAAACAGTGACGGATGGTGCGATCTGACACTGATGTACCTTGACCTTGGAGTTCACCTCTAATCTCTTTGGAAGTTGTTCTGGGCTCTTTGGTTACCATTCGTATTATCCGTCTCTTCAATATGTCATCAATTTTCCTCTTGCGGCCACGTCCAGGGAGGTTGGCTACAGTCCCATGGACCTTAAACTTCTGAATAATATGTGCAGCTGTAGTCACAGGAACATCAAGCTGCTTGGAGATGGTCTTCTAGCCTTTACCTTTAACATGAAGGTCTATAATGTTCTTTCTGATCTCCTGAGACAACTCTCTCCTTAGCTTTCTGTGGTCCATGTTCAGTGTGGTACACACCATGACACCAAACAGCACAGTGACTACTTTTCACCCTTTAAATAGGCAGACTGACTGATTACAAGTTTGAAGACACCTGTGATGCTAATTACAGGACACACCTTAGTTTAATATGTCCCTATGGTCAAATTATTTTCAATCTTTTCTAGGGCTACCATCATTTTTGTCCTGGCCAGTTTCATCAGTTTGTTTTTTAAAATGATTCTGCTGAACCATAATTCAAAAACAATATCTGATTTTCATTAGTTCATTTTCAGTAAATTTTTATTTATTATTACTTTTGTCAGTTTCAAGTTATTTCAGTGACCATTGTGGGGTTTTCTCTCTTTAACGGAACGTTACCAACAACTTTGCCTATGTCTGTATATACCAGGACAGGATATATATATTTCCAATGAACAGTTTAATCTGTATGTATTGGACTGCATGTAACCAGAACAACTATACAAATAATTTACTCTAGCTAATGAACTTTGGAAAAGTTTCAAACAAGGTCTAGTGAAGCAGAGACCAATTACCGCTACAGCTGATATAATGAACAAATAGGTATAATGAGTGGCATTTCAAATTATGTTATCATGAGTAATTATATCAATGCTGTAGGGCATTTATTTGACATGTATTTTTTTTTCTCTACAAACAGACATTACAGGAAATCAATAATTAATTTATGAAATGAGAATGAAGCCTGCTTGTCAATGATTAAGGTGGCAACTGATCTTTTAAAAGTCCTTGTGAAAAACTCAAACCTATTTTTCTTGGTGTAAATCTTTAGAAAAAAAAAAAGCTAACAAATATAATTTAAAAAAAAGGCTCAGTAATTTCCTAAAACAGCTGCTCACTGTAGTTTTGTATAAAAAGTTACTCAAACAGGAGGAAATAATGCGTTTGTTGGGAACTATTTTCAGCAGCGGATGAATCTACATTTGGTGCTCTTGTGAGGGCATCAGGACAGTGTATGTGTGATTGAGTCATAATAAACAAGTGTGTATGTTCATGGTAATGAAGGTAATGGTATTTATTAAAGTTCAAACTAAAATATTACAAAGTTATGGTCTGATTGTTCTCTGAAGTTCAATAAAATAGCACCAATACTAGATAAACGAATGATTAAAAAAAAGGTTAGACTGCGATGTGTGTGGTGTAGACGTGTATCACAATTTTTAAAGGCGATGTACTTATTTCACGTACATAGTACAAGTGTTGTTTTTAGAGAATTTTTATATGCAATGCTGTCATGTTTCCGCCAGTAGAAACCACTTGCACTTGCCACTATGTCACACAGTCAGGTGGTGACAAAAGGACTTTATCCTTCTCTCAGGTGTCCTATCAGAGGGCAATAATTAATTTCAGTGACACGATCAGTGCCACGTGATCTAAATGCGGTTTCAGAGTCTTTTCTGTCAGGAATATTTCTGGCAGAACAATAATTTCTTTGGCATGGAAATGGTCGAACGGAACATGAGAAGAAAATAACATTCATCAGCAGCTTCAGTCCAATCATTACTGCTGGAAGCCAAGGATGAGTGTGCGTATTTGTGTGCGGTGACGCCGTGTGAATTCAGCTAGACATGCCTCGCATACCGGCTGTGTCTCTCTCTGCGTGACGGGATATTTTGTCATCCTGCAGTCTGGATCCTCATTCTGTTCTGCCTCAGAGTGATGGAGTCCAGATTGACATGACTCACAGCCCAGGAGGCAGCCTCTTCCCTCTGCTGAGGTATCATCTCCCACTGACTAGCAGCACTTAGAGAGGATGGATGGTCAGAGAGAATCACAGCGCTGCTCTCATCACCTCACTGCTGCAGCCTCTGCACACAGTTCAACTACAGTACAGTTTTATAGTCAGGTAACATGGGTGAAAAAAAAAAATATATAGCACGATTGCAGTTATTTCTCAATTCCTGCATTACTGTGTTATTTTACATTACTACATTATTTTAAACAAAATATGAGATTCATGTGTTAAAGCTTCAGTAGGCAACAATTTTTTTGTCATCATTGGGCAAAAACTCCATGATAACCTTTCAGCATATTGTAATTCAAGTGTTCTGAGAGAAAACTAGACTTCTGCACCTCCTCATGGCTCTGTTTTCAGGCTTTAAAAAATCTAGCGGAAGACTTTGACCAATCACAGGTCATTTCAGAGAGAAAGCGTTCCTATTGGCTGTGCTCGGGTCATGTGAGCGGTGCTTGGTATTCCTCAAGAGATCTCAACATGGCTGCCGGGTCACAAACTTTCTCATTTTACAGCTAAACAGTACACTACAAGATGATTCTGAAAACATCTGAGGAGATTAATAGGCATTATGGTAACAGGGTATTGATTCATATTTGATCAGCGCGGCCTAGTTTCACCGTTTGGTCGCAGTTCGCAAGTGATTGACAGCCGGCTCTCATAGACGGTTGCTGGACAGCAGATCCCAGATCAGCTCTGACTGCTTGTTTTCCTCCGGTCTGTGACATCTTGCAGATGCCGTTAGGAACACCGGAGGACATAGAGGCACATCATTTTTTTCAGGTTACCTGTTTTATCTACTACTGTCAGAATATCTTTTATGACAATAACTTTTTTTTTAATCATATTTGCTCCAGTCTCGCCTACTTCAGCTTTAAATGTGCTAAATATTTAAAAATATTGCTATATTGTCTTAAATTGTCCAAAAAAATAAATAAATCATCAGGCTATTGGCAGGTCATAGTACACTGACTTAAACTGTTGTCGACCTTACTTGGCTTACCACAGTGGGTATGGCACTACTGTCATGTAGGTGCTCTATTCAGCCAATATTACTGAATACAGTCTGACTGAAGAAAATATAAATATGTCAAATAACATTTTGCTTAATGCTTATTATTAGAAATACAATTTAAAAAAGCTATCAAAAAACTTTTACAGGTGCTTAGGCTGATGGGAATATCCTTAGTTTTGCAAGTATTTGGTTATAAATCAAAGTATTGGACAATTAAAAATTGAAAACAAAAACCTGATAATGACGCTAGATGAAAGGTCAGAAGATCACCAAAGTAATTACAATTCAGGTGGAGCATCGGTGGAACTGAGGCAGGCCGAATGAAGCCTGATTGCTGAACTAGCCACCTGTGACAACGTCAACATGTCACTCAAAGCGGCCACGCCCCTGATTATGCATAAGTTTAAGGCTTAATATAATTTAAATGGGTGAATTATATAAAAATTCACCCTCTGTACAGTTGTCATGGACAGGGATATTAGCTATAGAGACCAAAAACGTTTTTTGTACCACGCTGTAAACATGTTTAATTTTGTGCTGTAAAGTTGGGCATTTTAACATAGGGGTCTATGGGGATTGACTCCCTCTTGGAGTCAGCCTCAAGTGGCCATTTGAAGAACTGCAGTTTCTGGCACTTCCACATCGGCTTCATTTTTCAGCACCAGAGGCTGCCGCTTGGTTAAACCATATTAAACAATACTTAATATATAATTCCCCCGCAAATAGAATTTTCACATTAATACAGAATACACTGTCAAGTATTTGTAGTATATTGTCAATGTGCATGTATTTTCAGATGGAAAAAGCTGTTTGTTTTTCTCTCCATCTTACATTGATTTCTCTTTAAACAGTCAATTTTCTCTCCATCTTTGGATGAGTCAATATTCTTTTACACTGTAAACGCTTCAATGAAGGTTTGTTCTGACCTGAAACGTTCATTGCTGCTCTCAGATATTCCCTTTAGCATTCTTAACTTCCTCATGGATCCACAATCCTCTCAGCTCTGATCAATGATATTAGATGACAGCTGTCAAATAAGTAGTAATTTGTCACAGACACTGGGAGGAGGAGTAATGGCTGCTGTATAGTTGCCTAGGAAACACGCCAGGCGACAGACTCCAATGCGCCGACACAGATCCATTGATAACAATGGCTTAGTGACACAAATGAAAATCATGTTGTATTGATTGGGTATCCAACATGCTGGCTCTCCATCGGATTCCTTTACAGTTGTAGATTGTTAATCAATGGTTCCTCTACCCCTGATAATTCCCAGCCCACTCTCTCACTTCCAGTCACTAACACTTCATTATCAGAGGAGAGACCATTACTGCTGCATTAGTCGGATGTGTTGGTGCAGTTTGCTCCACTGATACTGTAGATTGTTGGTAGTGAATTAGTAAAGACAACAGGTTATCGTGTAGGATATTTTGAGTGTACATTAACTGGGGAACATGGGGAATTCAAAATAAAGGCCTGGTTCTCTCTGCAATTGATAAATAAAGGGGAAGGATGATTTACATTATTTTGTCAATATGTTAAGCAACTATTGTTCTGTTTTTATTTCTAATATATAAACTGGGAAAAAAAAGTTTGTGTTGTGAACTTGAAACTTGTGTTTGGTGGATTATTTCTCTGTTGTTACAATGCTAATTGGCATTGTATTTTACATGGTTGGAAAGCCTGTTTATTTACCTTCACAATGATGTACAACTTGTAAGGATCATGCATTTGTGGGATGAGCAGCACAGCTGATTATGTGGGTAAAAATTTGCCAAAAAACTCCGTCAATGGTAAACAGTGGATTCTCCTGTTGCTATTGACTCTTGTTTTGAGTTGTTTGGTGGATTGGATGATCGAACTCTCTATCACTAACAAGGAACAAACAAGACATATTGGCTATTTACACTTTATTCATTTAATACACCATCAGGAGCCTCAGTAGCGGTGGAAGATCCATACGCAGCCACAACAGCCTGGCACCTCCTCCTCATGCTGGTCACCAACCTGGTCACACGTTGCTGTGGGATGGCGTTCAATTCCTCAACCAGGATTCGTTGCAGGTCAGCCAGCGTGGTTGTGTTGGTCCCTCTAACACGTATAGCACGCCGAAGCTGATCCTACAAGTGTTGAATTGGGTTGAGGTCTGGACTCTTGGCAGGCCGTTCTATTCTCTCTACTCCCACATTGTGGAGGTAGTCTGTGATAACCCTGGCTCTGTGGGGGCGAGCGTTGTCGTCTTGGAGGATGAAGTTAGGTTCCAGATTGTGGAGATATGGGATCGCCACTGGCTGCAGCATCTCATCCCGATATCTCCCTGCATTGAGATGGCCTTTGACCCTGCCATCCAACTTTGGCAGACAGAACCTGGACTCATCACTGAACATGACATTACCCCACATGTTCACGTTCCATTGTCTGTGTTGTCGACACCAGCGCAAACAGGCCTGAAGGTGAAGGGCAGTCATTGCAGGCTTCCTGTTAGCCTTATGAGAATACACTGTTTACCATTGGCAGAGCATTTTGGCAAATTTTTCTTGGGCGCTACCCACATAATCAGCTGTGCTGCTCATCCCACAAATGCATGATCCTTACAAGTTGGACATCATTGTGAAGGTAAATAAACAGGCTTTCCAACGATGTAAAATACAATGCCAATTAGCATTGTAACGACAGAGAAATAATCCACCAAACACAAGTTTCCGAACTTTTTTTCCCCAGTTTATATACTTTATATAATGTCAGTGTCATTTACATGTTTTGAACAAGTTGAGTTGCAAAGTGGGAAGTCGTGCTCATTTTGTACATAGTATATGAAGTGACTGGATTCATCGAAGTCAGTGTATCAGCTTGTAAATTAAATCTGTGTATATCTTTCGCATCAAGTTATATCTTGTTGTTAAACTATAACACACACATTTGTGCTGCTAACCAATGGGAACCATGAGGAAGCTATCATATTAGCTATGTTGCAGCATTCACTTTAATATGATCCCATGAGTATAAACTGCTCCACAAAGAGGAATGGTTTCCAGACAGTTTGTATAATTATAACATCTCTTGAATAAACATGTGTTAACTTGGTGACAGCTACATGAAGCCTGCTAACTGACAGTTGGCAATCCAGCTAACTCGGAGAGCTATAGAGAGCCGAAGAACTTCTGGTTTCTGTTTCAGAAGGAAGAAAACCTCATTCAAAATCCCATTGATATTTTCATGGGAGCTGTAGTTTGTTGTTTGCTCGCAAGGTAGGCTCATTGTTATTTAAAAAAATAATAATAAAACATCTTACTGTGGGAGTCCTCTAAATGTGCATCTCCCAGTCAGAGGCTCTTTGGCTGGCAGCCAACCGGTCATCGCGTCACACCCAGGTTCCTCCCGGTCGAAGCCGGGGACAGCGCAGAGTTCCCAATGGTGATGGAGAGGTCACGGATGGGAGATACTATCCCTGGAAAAAAGAGCAGCTCAGTCTTGTTGAGGTTGAGCTTCAGGTGGTGTGCAGACATCCACTTAGAAATGTCAGCAAGGCATGCAGATGTTCCTTAAAAACATTTTGACATGTGAATGTTAATGAGACAGTTGAAGGGCTCTCACGGTGCCTTAGGCAGAACATTCATAAACTGTATTAAATACTCATATTGTGTGAAAGAGGACACATTTGTCTACATTTTTATAAGTATATATGAGAAGTGAA
Source organism: Sebastes fasciatus (assembly GCF_043250625.1). Taxonomy (NCBI): domain Eukaryota; kingdom Metazoa; phylum Chordata; class Actinopteri; order Perciformes; family Sebastidae; genus Sebastes; species Sebastes fasciatus. The sequence continues at coordinate 8,446,020 of NC_133802.1, forward strand.
AGTTGTAGAAGTTTTAAGGGTTGAATATGTTGAAAAAGCAAAACAGCAGAAGAGGATCACTGGGTGACATCACAGGTCACATGACACTCTAAGCAGTGCAATACACACCCATTATAAACTCAGAAAAGGGCTTAAAAAAATAGAAAACTTAAACTGTGATAATTCAAAAACTGTAAAATTTCAGCAAGCTGAATACAAGTTTAACAGTTCAAAGTCTCAACCCATTCAAAGCTTAAATGAAGTCTGTGAGTATGCAGAAAAAAATATGTTAAACACAGCTTAATATTTTAAAAATTAGAAAATATAGGGAAAAAAAGCTGAATACAAGCAGAAATGTCCTGAAAGAGGTCATCATTTTGAAATGTTAATGTTTTTTATTGTAAAAAATATGCAGTTAAGTGTCAAAAGTACCGAAGACGGAATGTGATAAAGATTACAAGAACAATGCTGCTGAATCAGAATTCACAACTCCTCTCGTCCTTATGTAGCTATGGTGGCCTTTAATTCACCCATACGTGTAGTGTCAACAAACTGATGCACCCAAACCATCAAACAAAGTGAGAAGCTTTTCACTGGTGGCTAGATTTAGCGCAGAGCTGTACCCAAACAACAGTTATGAATCAGAAGGTTAGTTTTCCTGTCCGGCCTGCCAACACAGCAATGACTGCACCCACGGGGACACATGCAGTGACCGGCCTCAATCTGGAGACAAGAGGGAGGAGGAACACTGCTCTGCAAACCACAAGAGCAAGAGCTAGGACTCCTTGTTATTCCAGATGTGACTTTGTGGAAGATTCTGTTGCTGTTTGTAGCAAATCAAACATTTTACTGTGGGAATATAGATGTGTGTCTTAAAACGGCAAATAAACTGTACTTCTCCAGCTCATAAGCCGAATAAACAGAAAAAAAACATGTTGCTATGTTGCTCTGTGTCATTTACGGGCATGCTGCGTCTGTCCTCTGCTCTCTGTGTTGGTGTTTCACCAATGCGGGGCTCAGCTCCTCCTCCACACACACAGTCATGTCAAAGAGGCCTTCTGAGACGGCCGTATTCACACCTGCCTTGTTTAGTTCGGCTGAATCGAACCCGTGAGCGTTTACCTTCTTGGTGCGGTTCGTTTGGGCAGGTGTGAACACGGCAATCGCACTCGGTTGCGCACCAAAACAAGCGAACCGAGACCTCCTTGAAGGGGTGGTCTCGGTTCGCTTCCAAACGAACTGCGGTACGGTTCGGTACGCTTCGTTTGTGGTTGCTGAGAACATGATCCGACCTCGATCTGGCCGAACTGGAGAAAGCATTGTGCCTTTTTGGATTAAACCAGAGAGCCTACGCTTGCCCCTCGCTATTCACATCAGTACTAAACAGGTGTAACGTCAGGCTGTGGGCATACCTGATAGATCTTCGGAAATATTTTCGTCCGATGAGCATGTCACAGTTTAGGTTGGTTAATGCACGCCTCCTCCTTCGTTCTCCGGACGCCTTGATATGCGCCTTCGTTTGGCAACTCCAGTGCATCAATACATTGTTTTCCCGTCGCAGCCGCGCCTCATTTTCAAACTGTATCGTTTGCCTTGAGTGAAAAATAGCTATGAGGTAAAAAAAAAGTTGACCAGGGCCAAGATCAAGCCGCGTAGTTGTGCCATTGTTCCACAGGAGGTCTTTCCTACCAGTGGCCATCAGATTATATAACTCCTCCCCCTTCTGCAGGAAGGGCAACTGAAAAACACCGGACACTGAAGACAGAAATAATATCAAATCATGTGCAATACTATTTTTTCCATTCTCATGTGCAATATCACTGTTCATTGTGTGCAATATTAATGTCCATCATGTGCAATATTACTTCCGTTTCTGTTTTTTTTTAGCTTACTTTACCTTTTTATTTTACTCATCTTATTTAATAATTTTACTAAATGTATCTTACTTTATTGTGATTCTATTAGGCACTGGTGCTAGAAATAGTACTTTTGTATTTTATTCACTTGAACTTGTAATTTTTGAGCAATCTCTGGCACAAGAATTTCCTTCGGGATTAATAAAGTTCTATCTTATTTTATGTTATCTTATCTTATATTTCTGGAATCACGTCAGTATTAGGACTCTGCCTCCCCAGTTAGACTTTTATTCATATCACCATTTTGAACTGATCAATTCGGTAGTTGTGCATGGGCAACTCCAGTATGTGATGACTTGATGAAAACTAAGATGTAACAGGAGAGACGTCTAAGATGTGCAATGTAAGTAGACTATAGTACACTTGTTACAATGCGTCAGATACATTTAACTGATATTTCATATGTTCTGCTGCTCATCTCAGTTTCAGGTTGTGAATATTAAGTCGGAAAACCAAAAAATGTACAAAAAAAAATATTTTAATCTTTGAGGTTTTGTTAGTATTCAATTTAGTTACTTGCTAAACCTTTTTTATGTGAGATTTGAAACGCTTTCGATTCGAACAAGCAAATTCAATACTTGATTCAGATTTGATGAAATGCTGTCAAGCCCCGACCCGAGGTTACACGTTCAATATCAAGGCCATCACTTTTACACGTGTAAAATCTCCACATTTTTAGTATGACTGGATTTATGAGTCTCTCTGAGAAGAATCTTGATATTTGCCTGCATGGTGAGTGTTACTACCCTGAGCATGAGTGCTTTTAATTAGAACAAATAGCCTTGGCATAGGATTGGAAATCACTGAGTGATTAGAATTAGCAGACCTCCGGACCAGGTTCGGCATGCATGTGCAATACTATTCAGGAGAATTTGACAGAAACAGAAAAATGATTTGCATAAGCAAATGAATGAGTCATTTTGAATGAATTCCTCCTCTAAGGAAACGTCTCTACATGCAGTGCTGTGCGCTGATGAGAAATGGTGATTCAGTCAAAAGTCCAAACTTCTTTCATTCAACATAGGTGTGACTAATGTGCAGATGGCGGCAACAGAGAGGTTTTTGAGCGCCATCCAACTCTGATGCTACCACACCAGTACTCCCCATCCATCCATCTATCTATACGCATGCTTTTTTTTTTGGAGGGGGCGGGGGGGGTGTTTGGCCTCACAGCCTCTCTGCCAATTGTCCTTGTCCGGGTCACCACCATGCTGGATGCCAATCTGTCACTGACAGCTGAAACGCCCCTACCCCACGCCTCTTTTTGCCCCCCCACCACCACTAAAAAGCATTTGTCATGGATTCCTCCTGTGCCTGCTGTAGCAGACCCTGCTGCTTTCACTTAATTAAGTAGCAGGAAAGCCATGTGCGGTGGTGAGAAACGTGGAGGAATGAGGGGAGACAGAGAGGGAAGAAAAGAGTAAACCCTGTGCGATTTATAACCCTCATTTGCATAATGGGATTAATAGGGCCTCTGTATGTATTCAGCAGTGGTGGGTGAGTAGGAATGGGTGGGGGGGTGGGGGGAGGTCGTGGCAGGGGTAATATAGATCAAGGCAGTGCAGACAAGTGCAAGAATACACCTGCTTGACTGGCTAGTGACAGGAGCGGCTGGATCAGCCCCCACTGTGATGTTTTGATAACATGGCCTCTGAGGGGTGTGTGTGTGTGGGGGGGGGGGGGACCCCCGTCGCGATGAGACCTTTACCCCCAAGTGTCCCGTGACAGTTGGACCAAATTGTACATCTCATTTATTTACCACTGAGGAGCTGGAGGCATGCATGTACATCTCCTCTGAGGCCTCGCTCAGATGGCCTGCAGTCTGGCAGACAGTAAACTGCACACTCTCGCCTTTTTACACCAAAGATAATTCTGGTACCACTTTATGATTTTGAAATTTTGAGCGTAAACCTTTTCATTTCCCGCATTCTGGGAGATTTTTTTATGACCCAATTTATGGTGGAAATGTCTTTATTTTTGTTAGGGAAAACACAAAATTCAGATGGCAGGTGACAATTAAAATATAATGGAACATAATGCAATAGTCAAGTCAAGTCAATTCTATTTGTATAGCCCAAAATCACAAATCACAAATTTGCCTCAGGGGGCTTTACAATCTGTACAGAATACGACCCCCCCTTTGTCCTTTACAGTGCGACCCTCTCATTGGATAAGGAAAAACGTAACCAAAAAAAATCCCTTTAACAGGTAAAAAAGAAAAAATCGAAGAAACGTCAGGAAGAGCAACTGTGATGCCAATATGTGAATCAGGGGTGCACATACACTTATATTACACTGACATTATACTGCTGTCTGGGTCACCGAACACTGAGCATTGTACCGTGTACCTGGATATGTTTGTTATTCTAACTGTAAGCAGATGGCTTATGTGTATGAATTTCAATGTGATACTGATCACGTGTAATTATGAAGGTTTGTCTTCCCATGCTGCACCACTGTGATATGTTGTTGTGGGTCCGGTGGGTAAAGCAGATTTACTCTGTGTTACTGAGAGAGGAGAAACAATGAGTCCCGGGGATCACGCTAAAATCCCCCATGCCTCGTTCAGCCTCCAGGTTGCCGGGAGTGCCACCCGTAATTTAATTACCTCCCTCTGTCTGACAGACCCGCCGCCTGCCATCCCTGCATTACATTAAACCTACATCATTGGGGAAAAGCGCAGGCGGCAAAGGCCAACCTTTCAGAAATGAAGCAGTCTAGCGCACACACACAAACACACAAACAGCAGCACAATCCCTTCTGAGCAGGTGAGATCTGTGCAGATGCTCTTCAGTCGGCAGGAAAAATAAGCCCTTAATTACCATCCAGTCTGTCTCACTCTTCCTCTGTTCCTCTTCCTCCCCCTCGTCTTCCACTCCTTCGTCGCACTGCGCTGCGGTTGCGATGCTTGCCTCGGGGCTGGTGATTGCGGCGCGGGGCTCCTCTGAGAGTCTTCCCCTGTTATTATCCTTAAACAAGCAATTACAGCCGAGTCCCCGAGTGGAGCAAAATAGAGAGGGCACACCCATAGAAAAGCTCTGGGTTGCTCAGACAACAAATAGTAAAGCTCTCCCGGGCAATTTTGCTTCTGGAATTGGCTGCACGCTCCCACCAGCGCTGTGATGATGATGGAAGAAACGGTATGGTTAGCATGAAAGCCAGCGAGCGGGAGAGAAGAAAGCAAAGTTTAAATAGCAGCGCCGAAAACAACGCAAGCAGAATTGCTATGTTTGACATACGACGGTTACGAAACACATTTTTGTATTTTTTTTCAAAGGCATCGCAGTAACTTTCCTGCTGTCTGGGTTTTGGGGAACAGTTAATTAGCAGGCAGCAAAGGCCTCAGGAGGGGCAGCTCCAGTTCAGATGTTCTGCAGCCGAGAGACAAACCAGGAGCCTGAGCAGGCCCAGACGATGGATCCAGTATAACGGACTCGTTGGGAGTCGAGGTGAAGCAGAAGGGCTGAATGTTTTCAATGACCTCAAACCTGTCACTCGGAAAACCTGCCTTATTTAAAGCCAGTGAGAGATGGAAAATTACTGCACGATTTACACGACTTGAAGTTCTTCACGTTCAGAAAGCCATCAACAGTCCGTCTTAAAAAGAGATCTTTATTGGTTACCTGATTCAGGGTTATGGCACGAACATCAGAGCCCTGTTCATATGCAGTCCCAGAGGGCCCCTTCCTCTTCTACAAATAACAAATCAACAACTGCACACAAGACGCACATCTGCAGTGGTTGTTAGGGTCATTAGTAAAAATGTGTTTATAACGCATTCAAGCAAAAACAAAATAAAATCCTGTGATGCTATGCGTGCTTTTGGATCTGAAATCTCACTTGACTTGCGTGTAAACTACTGCCAGTGATTAATAGTAACCACTTGATGAGCTCACCACCATCTCACATGTCAACATGACAAGATGGTGAGGAACCTGCTGCTCATACTGGAAACAGAGGTGATCAGTCTCTGCTGCAGGAGGGGACTAAACCATGTGAATCTTCCAGTGGGGGAGGCCCATAGATACTGTAGGCTCCAGTCAGAGTTTTCCTACAAAGTGCCTGTCTGGGTCTGGTTTGAAAGATGTATGAAACAGACGCTATGATTTGAATATGGTACAGATTTGTAGTTGTTTTTGTTAGTGGGAGTATTGTAAGTGTTTGGGTGCATGTATGAAAGTGTCTTGTGTAAGTTTGTCATATATATGTATATATGACAAACTTACACAAGATATATATATGAATAAATGTGTGTGTATAACTGTGACCAGTGGAATGTACAGTCCGAGAAGGAGAAGAGATAAATAAAAAAATAAAAAATGGTAATAATAATGTTGATAAGTAAGTTCAATAACTACATAAATCACAAATGAATAAATAAATAATGAAAAAAAAAAATTATAATAAAAGTGGCTAGAGACATGGCTAACGCAGTTTACCCCCCTTTTTTTCTTATACTTACTCTATAGTCTTTGTATTTATTTTTCTCATGGGTGTCACTGCCTTAAAGGGACTCTATGTAAGAATCAGAAATTGCTTGTTAACAGCGACACCTGTGGCCGTCAAGTCAACGAAAGTCAGCGTCCTGTTGCTCACGCTTGTGCTCGCTCTACATAGACATGAACGAGCATCGGTCAAAACAGTGAGGCGACACACGTCAGCTAAAACAGTAATGTTAGCTGACCAGACGAAGGTCTCTCCATGAATCAATGCTGATACTGTGTTTTCCTGCTTCAGCCTCCCGGACGCAGTCAGACACAGGAGTTTTGGTCGGAGATGATAACGTAACTCTCCTGCCGTGTGTAGTGTGCGTAGTTTAAAGAGTGATAAATTCCATGTAGGGAGGAGGTCAGGGTGGATGGGTGGACTTTCACCCAGGAGACAGCTGTTCGTGTCCCGTGTGAAACCAGAAGTCAACGTTGACTTATTTGTCACTTAACTTTCGTACTTAAAGGAATTTTCTAAAAACACAATGTATGAACTGATACAAAAATATTTCCTCTCAATCATCACTCATGACCCATTAAGAGACCCCGCAGCCCTCTGCCTGCATTATTATTTTCTCTTTACTTCTTATTTTGATGTGTTCAGGACGTTTCTGTAGGGAAGCCCTGAAAGGCAAGTGGGAATTTTTTTTTTCTTTTCTGGTGATCCATTTTCTAAGTCTGCAGTCCCACTAAACTAAACTTCAGCCCAACGGCCTTGTTACTGGGCGGGTTAGCCTCTCCTCGTAAGTTTCTGTTTCCTACATAACACTATGTGCTGTGGTCTGGCAAACATCATTGCCAATTCCACCATTGCCCCCTATAGTACGTATTCCCCTCTCTCCTGTTTGCTTCCTTGAAGTTACATCACAGGCATTACCTCACTGTACAGCGCAGCCTAGTCTAAACACACTCACTGTGATGTTGCCATAACAATGTGTTCCACTGGCTCTCAGCTCAGCCTGGCTCGTCCAGCACCGAGGCAGTCCATCACCCATAAAGCTGTAATGCCTCTCACTCCAGAGGCTGCAGATCTGAACACTGCCCAACCCCGCCGTTTTTTCACAAGGAAAGCCAGAAAGGAGAATGGTTTCATCAGATGTGCAGTATTAAATAGACAAATGGAGCATGGGAAAGCTCTATATAAAAAATAATAATAAGCAATTTGAAAAAGAAATGACTTCAGGGCTCAAGAAAGGAACCATTAGGTTTTAGCTCATTGCAAGTCTTGTTCGGTTTGTAGAGTCATGATGAAGAGGGCTGATTTTCCAAGGAAGCATAACAGGTGTTATTTCTAGCCAAAGTCCTTATATATAATAAAATATATTACACGGACAACTACAGGGGTGCTCAAAAATGACAGAAAGCTCAAATACATAGACATCCCCTCTGGATATGATGTAGTTCCAAGGACCCATATGGAAAGATACTGTTGTTGATTTACTGTTGAGCTGTGTAATCCATCCATCCGCTTTCTTCCACTTATCCGGGCCAGGTCGCGGTGGCAGCAGGTGAAGAAAGGTATTCCAGACGTCCCTCTCCCTAGCAACATTTTCCAGCTCCTCCTGGGGTTATCCCGAGGCATTCCCAGGTCAGTTGAGATATATAATCCCTCCAGCGTGTTCTGGGTCTTCCCCGGCGGTCTCCTACCAGTTGGACATGCCCGGTAAACCTCTGAAGGGAGGTGCCAATCTGTGATGCCAGGGGTCAGCACTCACAGGTCATGTCTTTGCTTGCATCCCGGCTCACAATGCACCAACCCCAATGCCTATCTCTGCGAGTGGTGGGCCCATAGGGCGGCAGCTCCATGTCGTTCTTTCGGGTTGTACCCGGGCGAGCCCCCATAGGTCAAGGCCCGCCCACCACATGCTCGCTGGCGAGCTCCCCTCCCGGGTCTGGCTCCAGGAGGGGGCTTCAGTTTCCCTCTTCTCTGCGAGATGCTGCGGCTCCTTTTTTGACCATTTGTATAGGGTTTTGTGTGGCTGTGTAATCCTCTACATTATATGTGGGATTGTGGGTTACATGTAGGATTATAATGGCCATATACATTTTACAGAAGAGCAATGGCTCAATTCTACAAGTTGAAGAATTGCTGACCTGTGTAGTTAATACTATGCAATACCAACACGTTCTCATCCCAACCTGTTACATGACGCCGCTTGGCGTCACTTTATTTTCGGCCTCGAAACCACTGTTACCCATGGCGTCACTTTAGGGTTACCCACTTTAGTGTTTACAAAACCACTATAGTTAGGTTTAGGAAAAAACGACAAGGTTGGGCTTAAAACTACTACACTTGTACAGTAAAAATTATACTGAACATGGTACACAGCTGATTGTAACGCGGCGCACAGTATACGAACAGCGGTCTCCCGGATGAAAGCCTTGTGTTTGTTTCATTTTCACCCATTCTCTAACTGTGTGTAATTGGTATTGAAAGTGGTAGAAGTAGTAGGCTACTCAACAACTTTTTTTTTCTGAAGTAAACCTATTAAATATTAATAGTAAAACTATTAATACCGCACAGTAATGTTGTTTACTTCAACTGAAGTGTGAAAAATATGCATTATCAGCACAATGTACTTCAATTTACTTACGTCTGGTCAAGGTGGAGCTTTCAATTCTAATATGATGCTGGATAGTTTAATGAATAATAATGCATCATGAGTAAAATCTGAATCTGAAATGTAACCAGTAACATTTTTCTCTCAGGTAAATGTAGTACTACAAGGTTTTCCTCTGAGTTGCGTTGCATATTTTGAAGTGATTTGAGGGCCTTTTTGTTTTGAAGGGGCACTACATTAGTAACACTTAAATATGCATCGAACTTAGATCAAGCAAAAGGCCCAGAGAAGGCCTATTTATAGGGTTAGGAGGTATTACTGTAGGTTTATTGAAGTCTATTTAAAGATAATATTGCTGCTAATAGGTCTCACTTTAGACTTTACATGCTTATTTGTACATTATGTGTGCTTAAACTAATATTTACAAGACACAAGATTGTTCAGTGCCATGAGAAGTGGTAACACATTACAATGAGGGGGGGCCCCCCCAAGCCAAAAGTCTAGGGCCCGCCTTTACAATATAGAACCTGCCTGTCTGAGCTGAGTGAGAGTGTCTGCTTCTCGCTCACAGCTCATTCCCTCCACTTCCCAGCTCGAAGCCACTCCAGGTCGCTCCACTCAAATCGCTCACAGCTCGTCGACAAAAACAACAACAACAAAAAAAAGGACTTTACATTCAAAGCTTCTATAAGTTTTCGGATAAAGCTTTGAATGTCTGTCGTCATATTTTATGATGTCATCAACCTAAAATAAAAACAAATCCTCAAACTAAATTCTCTGTTTGAATGAAGTGATTCATCAGATTAAATTAGTCTTTTTTTTTTTATTAAATCAACTTTCTTTAATGAATATAGTGTTTCGTTATGAATATATGAGTTTCATTTGATTGCTGTTAGACCGCCCCATTAATACAATGATACAAATACAAATTGCCGCGGGGAGTGGGAGAGCAAAGTGACCGGAGTGAAAAATTTTGTTTTTGAATGGCTAAACGCCAACAAATATGGATTGAAGCAGAATCTTTCGTTAGATATAAAACATGTTGTGAATTTTGGAAATCTTTACATCTATCATGTCACAAGGAATGTCCTTAAAATGTCGTGGTATTTATAGCGTACGCCTTCCCGTTGCACACACTAATGGTTGAATAAACTGTCCAGTGGTAAAATTTGTGCAAATGACACAAGGTGAAAATATGCTTGGTTTTCTGTCTGAATACACCTCAAGAATTATGTCTATATCGTACGAATCTGCACCTCATGATTTATGTCCAGTGTCTACATTCAGCTTACTTTACACACCAGCTGGATTTTCGCAGTGTCATGAGACCACGCTAGAATCACGGGATCACATATCACATGGTAGGTAGTTCATCCAATCACCGGCCAAGTATTTTTTGAAAGTGCCTGCCCTTTTCCAAACAGTTTCCAATGACAGTTTCTCAGATGGTTCTGTGTAAAAAACATCTGGCAGGAGGGTTAACATTAAATGACAATAGGGTGTCCTTTATGTAGTGAGACGGAAAGTAAGGTGACCAGAGTTTGTGTACCATCACAGAACTACAAATAATCATTGCCTTTTAACCATACCTTAACCATAGTTTATTTGCCATAACCACAAACTCACGATAAACTTAACCATACCATTTTGCAAAATTGTCCAATATTGACGTTCTTGTCTGCCGATAGATTTGCCACTCCTGATGGAGTAATTAGCTCTGTTTCAAAGCCCAATGATTAGCTTGATATCAGATGGCCCATCAGATTTCCACCGCTCTCACCACGTTCCTTGTCTGGTTTTTAACCAAATAGTTGGCAAGCGCCAAGTGTTCAGAAGCTGACGAAACAACCAGGGAAAATCGAGAGAGCAGACACAGAAATGAATGTGCTTGTGCATGCTAAAAACTGATTCTGCCCAAATGTTCAATTAACTGATGCCTGAACATTAGCATAGCTAAATCAAATCAATTCAAAAGATGGTGTGCGTTGGAAAATAGTTGGGAATAAAATATACCCGATTTGAAATCTATGGGCTGAAAATGCAAAACCACAGCAAAGTTCTTTTGAAAGGTTTTGCATGTAGAAAAAACAGGCTATGCGTGTGACCCCCTGCTTTTTATGTATGCATGTAGATTTATTGGCATTTTTATTTGTTTATATTCTTTTGCATTTACATTTTTGGACTGCATATTGAAGCATTTAAAACATGAATTATTGCTTTTATAAATGCATGATTGATTGTTGTTCGTAGGGGTTTCCGACCACTGATGAGAGACGATATTATAGCAATTTTTTTTCTACACTGCATCACTGAGTATGCAAACACTAACACAGTAATGCATTTTGCTAACGTGATTGTTTGTTTTAATGTGAGACCCTGCATGGTTCCTACAAGTCACATCTGTTTTGCAGAAAGTTGACTTCCTCCCAAGGCTCTCAAAGACTTGATAGCTATGTCAGAGTTAAACACATAGCTAGCTTGCACACACACACGCACACGCACATGCACAGTGCACCGAGCCTATGATGAGTCAAATTGAGGGTTGCTAATTATAGCCTGGGGAAAGTTTTGCCTTTTTGCTCGCCATCAGCTCTCTTTGGGAAGAGAAGAGAAAGAGAAGCTGTTGGTGGGGGGGGGGCTGATGGGAGGTGGGCGGCGGCTTCTTTCTCTAGGCATCCGGCTTCGGCTTCTCCCCTTCCTCAACTGTACATGCTCATCATGCATGTTCCTTGCATTTGGAGGTCTTCAACTAGCTCCCCACCTCCAATGTTCTGTTTCCTTCCATTGCTTATAGTGTCTTTCTTTTTGGTTTCATAGCACGAGGATGTGTTTTTTATCTGAGTTGTCCTTTTGTCATTTGAATGGTCTATTCTTATTTTCTCATAAGGGGAAGCAGGGCTGCCTGTTGTCCCGCAGCATACAGAGGGAATATGTGATCCAATGGTGTACTGAAAAAGTAAAAGGACAAGTTTTATGTCAACCAGCAAAATCAAGAAACACAGTTTGGTGAAATCGTTTTTTCTCCCTTAAAGGATGAGTCTGGTTTTATTCTTTATTTTTCTTATTGTCAACAAATCCCATGAAAACAACCAATGTGTTAGTGCATCTCTCAATACTTTCAGACTTCCCTATCCTGTCTGTGGCTCTCAGACCTAAGCTCATTTGACTTACGTCCACTAAAAGTGCTTGTTTTTGCCATGAAAGGCTCTAACATTATGGAAAGAGTCTCTCGAGTCACTCTGAAATCTTGCAGGGTGACGTGTTGCTGGAAGACAACGGTGGAATAGTGGAATACAAGTGTTATGTAAAAGATTTTCATTGACATGGCTGAATATTTAAATGATTTCCAGTGTACGGATATTCAGATTTCACATCGAGGCTTCTCCTGGTCCACGTTGAAAAATACCAATACCAGTTACTCTTTAAAACAGATGACAAATCAGCGCGTTGTCATTCCCGGGCGTCAAAAAACGATGCTTTGTCACGGCCGTCAGCATTCGATACCGCCGCACAAGGTACCCTTTAGCGTTGGTAGGAGACCTGCTTTCCATTCACTACAATGTAAACATCAGCGGCAACGGTAAACGCTCAGGGAAAGTGCTATGGTGACGTAGTTTAAAGAGCGAAAAAGACACAGAGGGCGGAAGGTGAGGTGAGGTGAGGTGGATGGGTCCAACACAACACAAGGCTTTCATCCAGGAAACTGCTGTTCGTGTCCCGTGCGTTACGTTTCACTTTTACTTTACAATCAGCTGTCCGTTCATGTTCACAACATCCAGTCACATTTTCATTGTAAAACCGTAGTAATTTTAAGCCCAACCATGTTGTTTTTCTCTGAACCTAACTGAGTGGCTTTGTTGCCTAAACCTAATCAAGTGTTTTTGTTCAATTCACAACATTAAGCCTGTGTTTACTGCAATCGGAAAAAGGGACACAGGGGTGTCTGACAAAGCATCAGTATGTGACGAGTTGGAATGAGAACGTGTTGAACAAATATATAGTTTTAATTTTTAGGTTCAGTGATTTCCTAAAATAGCTTGATACTTTAGTTTTTTTTTAACAAAAGTTACTCAACCGCAGGATATAGTTTATTTGTTGGGGACTATATTCAGCGGCGGATTAATCCACACCCAGTGCAACAGTGTGGCTCATTGATGTATTTTTTCAGTATATATCTCTTGTTAGTGTGTGTTATTATGTACTGATTAGGTCTAATTGTAATTACCAAAATCAAATTAAAATGTTGTTTAATTCTCTGCAATGATAGTGCCCCCTATATTGGTTCTATATAGGGGGGCGTTCTAGGAAATTCTGTTACTGACTGAAAATGCCAATGCTGTAATTTGTGCATTATTTGTGAGCGTGGGCACCAAAAATAGTTTGTGACTCGAAACACAGGGTAACATACGGAGGGCTGAATTTTCAGGACTATCTGCTGTGAGTTTTGTCAATGCGGTTATTCGTCATCACCAAATCTAGACCCATGAAGATGAGATGATTACTGCTAGCTGGACTCCCTCCTTTCTATTCCATGGGATGAGCACAGCACTAAGTGTGCAGGAGTTGTCAACAATAACTTGTGTTGAAATGGTGCATGAATCGGTGGGAATAAGAAACGTTTGCTACCTATGTTTTAGCAAATGCTAGAAAATTCAAGGTTTCAAGGGCACACATAAAAGGTTTTGTTGAGTAGGGGTACCTTTATAGGCAACCTATCAACTATTTCAACCTCTCAAGTTTATAAAAAAAATATTCAAATCTGACTTTTTCCTATCAATTAGCAAGATATTAGGTAGCATGCTTTAATAATACTTAATAATACAGCAATGATGTATTTACTATTATCTTTCCTAACATTTCCCCCATAGGCTATGTCTAAAAGAAGCTCTTCTCAGATTTCAAGTGTTTTAAAAATAAAACCCAATAATTGAAGGTTTTTGAAGCCTGTGAGTAAAATAAGGGGAAACGGGGGGTGGAGCGAGACGCCTCTTTCCTGTGTTTGTATGTTCTCAGGACCCCTGTGTGATGTCAGGGGCATGGTGGTTGGACATGAAACTTGGGGAATATGGGTATCAGATGGATCCAAGCCTGAAGCTGTTGGTCCAGAGGATCCTCAAGAAGCAGGATGCAGCCCTGCTATCACCCTGCTTCCCGTGTGAATGGAAACCCAGATCCAGGCTCTGTTCTGGAGATCCCCTCTCACACGCACACCCATAAACACACACACACGCACACAATCACCACATCCCCGAGCCCCACCAGGCCCTGGCACCACATATGCAGCTCCTCCAGCCCTCCCCCTTGTCTCTGCTTTCCCCTGCATGGCCCCTAATTGCTTTTATGCCTTTATTCTCACAGTGTGAGAAATTTGACAATGTACATAAACGAAATTCCAGTATAGCAGCGGGTTATGGAAAAAGCACATGTGGAAGCAGTTTGCCGCGCTTCTGGAGAAGACTGGGAAATCTGCAGTTTTATAGATTTGTTCTGAGCAGGAAAAGGATGCCGCTATTAAAGCTTACTTTGACTTGTTTGTGCATTACAGGGACTAAATCCCTACAGTGACTCTAAGGGCACACCGCCCTACAAATTAAGAAAACACATGCATTTAGACAAAATACATCTTCAGCAATTCAACAACACATGCGCAGCATTTAGAAAAAAAATGCTGCAAATAGAGAAAACCCAGCCAAATACAAAGATAGTGTGAGCTCTCAGGGCCACCGAAAAATTAGCCCTCGTTGCACCACACTGGTCTATGTTTAGCCCACGTGTTCGTCACTGATTTATGCAGGTCCTTGTATAACTACTCTGCTTCATGCCAATTCACTGTGGTAACACAAGCTCAAATTGTTCTGCATCCAAGCAAAGTGAATTCCTCATGGAGAGTGCATGGGCACCAACTGTTCAAAATGCATGGAAAAAGTATGAGCAGGTTAAGAGCAACACTAAGTAGAACTTCAAAACATTTGGAACAAAATACAAAATAGGCACCAGCAGTTTAACATTTTTTCAAAACCCAAGGAATTAATTCGAGTGAACAATGAACATTTAAAAATACAATTTCTTCAAAGAGTATGGAAGACGTAGCAACATTAAGAATGGGCAAACATATATTTGTAAGTCCTTAAGCTATAGAAAAATATTGAGAACAGTATGATTTTTTTTTTCTCTCTGAAAAGTATAAGAACTGACCAAAAGCAACACAAAGTAATTTGTAAATCAAGAACTGGCTAATATCATCACTTACAAGTGATAGTTCAGCAATAACTATGGAACAACATTAAGAACTGGCTAATAGTGACATTTAAAAATAATATTTCTCTGAAAAATATTGAAAAAATTTAGGGTGGGGCAAACAGCAACACTCAAAATATATTTCTCAGAAAAGTGTTGTGACAATTAACAGTAATGTTTCAACAAAATACATGGAATAAAATTGAGAATTGCTATTAGCTTCGTCGTCAAAAATTGCCGAGAGGTTGCTAACATTGACATTTCAAAGTAAAAAAAAAGAAAAAGTAAAAAAAAGAACAACAACAAACAAATGGGCAAATTGCACAGTAGAGGATCATATTCTAAGAAACAACCTAGGTATTAAATGTGTGGTGGGCGTACGTGAGTCATTTCTTACAGTGTTATTATTTGATTGTTGTTATATTATCTCCCCTGTTATTTGCCAAAAACAGCATCCTATTGTCTCCATACAAATTCAGTGGGAGCTAAAGGATTTCATCACCCTAAACACTATTGAGGAACCTCAGTGACGATTCAGTAGCAGGTGGTAAAACAGGCTCCAAACAGCAGAATTATGGGTGTATGGGTAGGGCTACAGTGACAGATTAATATCCCCATTAAATCCCTCTACCAGTAGATTAAACTTGTTTAAAATAGCTACATGAATGCAGTGTAAAGGCATTCACTGAGGATTAGCATAATGCAGTATTTTGGGTAGCAGTGTGGGCACAGTTTACTGTCAGAAGCATGTCTTTCTAGAGTCGTCCTGTTGACCCGTTCAGCAGTTTGTCATTTGGACACAAAATAGATTCCGTCTTCTATACTTGTGTCTCTCCTACAGCTCCAGTCCTCCCTCCCTCCACCCTCACTCCTACCAAATATGATACTGATGACCTGTTTGCTGCTGTTTAACAAGGGAATTCAACTGTCATTGCACAATTGAAGGAGTCGGGATGGGGGAGGGGGGTCCTGCAGATGTGGGTCTGCAACTAAATCCTCCCCAGACTGTAAAGAATAAATCAGATGACTGAGGCCATGAAAACAGGTTCTCCCTGTGTCTTCAGTGGCATCCCACAACCTCTTGGGTCACTGAAATTATTGCTCCATCTTTCACCAGTTTGCCTGCCAGTAGAAACATTCCTAAGCTGTGCTGGTTTTGCTACAGGAATTTTAAAAATGCGCATTATCTGTGTATATTTTTGCCCTGTCCTGTTTGATTTGAAAAACATCTGTAATGAGTCTTTGGAGGCACATACTTTATGTACTCTACATTTACAGTTTCAACATGAATGGTGCTGGTTGCTTTATAGATAGTTTTTTTTTAAGCAATGTAGGGACGATTTCTTTTAATTCAATTTTGTCTTGATGTCCAGTGCTTGAAGTTGATAAAAGTGCCAATACTCCTCTTATTCACATGTTGGCATGTGTATTGGCCAATACTTAATACTTAAAGTGCTTTCCTGTGTTATTTGTAGCCTATAGGGTATCATTCAGGTTTTAGGAGCAGCGTCCCAATCAGGATGCTCATACATATTATGCAACAGGATAACATTTTGTATTTCCACAGTGAATAAAATATACTAGGATAAATTGGGTTTGGGGTCCTCCCCCAAGAAAGAGCCGGTACAGGAACCGGTGAGTGCCGGCCCACTTCGAGCACTGCTGATGTCAGAATTGGGAGCTCATGCTGCATTCATTTCATGTTACATTTACGTTTATTCATTTTGGCAGAGTGTGTTCAAGTGACATACAAATGACGTACAATCTGAGCCACAGTAGATAAAGGAAAAGCCTTACGGCAGGGACACACTGCCCGCGTTAGCAGTGCGTGGCGGCTGCCTCGCTGAACCGCTGCGTGTCCGTCGCGTGGGTTGTCCACACCAGCGGCGTATCTGCTGCTGCTGCTGCTGCTGCCAACGCTTTCTTTCTACATAGAGTTTGCCTTTCATAATGGCCATTTCATCTATTTTTAGACAGGAAATGGTGATAATGGGGTAATTTGTAAATAATTATACCCAGTACTTTATTCATTTATAAAGATGTGCAAGTCACTGCATGTTCCACAAAACTGCCCTTCACATATTTCAGAATAAAAGCCTCATGTTAACAAATGAAGGAATACAGAAAAAAACGCTTGAGGGCTTTTATTTTGAAATGAAAGCAGGAAGTGTTGATTTAAAAATAAATCTTTACTTTTTTTCATGTCCGTGATATATTCTACGGCTACAGACATTGAAAATTTAGTAATGTTACTGATATGATGTCAATATACTGTCAAAAGATCACTTTGCAGTGTCTGTTGTTGCTGTGAACCGCCCGGCTCGCTGCAAAAATAGGCGAGAACTTTAATCCCTAGAAGAGACGCAGCTGACACGCAGCCGAGCTTGCCTTAGTTAACGCAGTTAATTGAAGGGAATCTATTTGTCCCATCCACACCTGTCTTTTGAACTCTCCGGGTCTCCCTTCCCTTAAAGATCAGCATCATCAAGACAGTTTGCAATTGGTAAATGGAGTGATATTCACAATGTCAAAGTTCACCGAAGTTGAACTCTATGCAAAAGCTCTGCACAGTTTTACTATGCACACATTGTAATTGTTTTGATTCTGTTTCATCAGGCCAAAATTTCCAGTTGTACACAAAAAATATCCAAATCTAATGGGCAGATTTCCATGGAATTTACTGAGCACATTCATACTTCCCAGAGGATGAACCCTTTTCATTTATGACACTCCATGAGCTTTCCTCCAGCACCACCCTCTTCCCTCTTACTCCCCCCTTCTATTGGTGAGCCCATGGCCGTGCCAAAAATGTGTTTCCAATCTGAGTTGTACTCAGATGGGACATTAGCGTAGGGGAACAGTTTCTGCTCAGAACATATGAGGGCTGTTTGAGGAAACATGCACTATGAGACATAACAGGCAAACCTTGCCTTATAATCCAGCTCCACTTGAAAACAGCCCTCCTAAAATTACAAATGTAACCGCTACAGAAAATATTCCATGTAACATACCCCAAGATCAGTCTACCTCTTGAGTGATATGTTGACTGTAGAAAAACATGGAGACAGTTTTCGTGACATCACTCAAAAGTGTCTGGAGGGATATTTGAGAGTTTTTTTTTTTTTGTTTTGTCATTTACTGCACCCACAAAATAAAATTTGGCCTCATTCCCAGGGTGTTAAATACCGAGGCTTTGACACAGCCATCAGCGTTCGGTACCACCGCACAAGGCACCCTTTAGAGCTGGTATGAAACACACCGGGTGTTCCATTACCTAGAATGTAAACCCATCCCATCCCATCCAACAGCAAATGCGCCGGAAGTGTGGTGACGTAGTTTTAAGAGCAAGAAGAGACACAACTGATGGGCAGGCGTCAGGGGAGGTGGATGGGCCCAACAAACAGCTGTTTGTGTCCCGTGCGTCACGTTACAATCAGCTGTTTGTTCACATCACATGACATACACAACGTTCAGTGTCATTCTTACTGTACAAACGTAGTAGTTTAAAGTCCAACCATGTAGTTCTTTCCTAAACCTAACTATAGTGGTTTTATAGCCTAACGGCCGGGACACACTGCCGGCATGAGCAGTGCATGGAGGCTACTTCGCTGAATTGATGCATGTCCACGTGTGTGGTGTCCACACTGGCAGCTGCTGCTGCTGCATCCTTTCTTTCTACATAGAGTTTGCCTTTCATAATGGCCATTTCATTTCATTATTAATGTCATCTATATTTATCTCGGTAAATTGAGAGCTTTGCCCTCCGGCTCAACTTTCTCTTCACCACAACAGTCCGGTACAGCATCCGCATAACTGCAGACACCGCACCAATCCACCTGTCCATTTCCCGTTCCATTTTTCCCTCACTCGTGAACAAGACCCCGAGATACTTAAACTCCCTCGCTTGGGGCAAAGGTGGGGAGTGTTGAAAGTCGACTTACATCATGCATCATCATGTACATGTATCTGCATGTATTGTCATGAAAATCATTAAGTTAGCTGCTCCTATATCTTCCATGTCAGCTGAAAATGTCCATGGCAGCATGGATTCATCACTCGCTAGTGATTGGTTACTTCAAGGTACCAATGACTGAAATGTTTGCGACGCGATCAGCTAGATCTTATCTGTCGAGACAACGTATCACTCTGTTGAGCTGCAAGAACTCACAGTCTACTTGTGGTTGTAAGCTTAAACTTACTTAAAGCTTGACATTGCTGATTGGTCTTGCTAATGAAAAAAGGAGGGAGGAGAGATAGAAAGGTTTGCTAAAATATCTATCAGTGCCAGAGCTTGGTGAAGATTTTTTTCTTGTGTATTCCCTACCCTTATATGTTCAGCTTTGTTGTCCTTGTTGTTAGCTGTTATGTCTATTTCTGTTTACACTAAGTACATTTAGAGCAATGCAAAAAAAAAATGCGGCAAATTCCTTCTATGTGTTTGCATACTTAATATACTATGGACCAAGTGATAAGCTGCTGATGAGCTGGTCTACACTGAATTGGAAGATGACTTTGATTAACTCTGTTTCAAATATTTAAATGAGCTTTTTCAATTGCATGCTACCATGGACAGGCCACAAAAGAGCACTCCTAAACTCAACCTGTTTACTGTAACTGCAGCACAAGTCACTCCCTGAGGCCATAAAGAAGGTCCCAGCTCTCTTGTATGGAACTTTGTGAGAGATATTTGTGTGCTCACAACTCATGACTCTCCATTACCATCAAGTTAGTATTATTCCTCCGAGGGGGGATTTTCCCTTTGAGACACAGACAGAAAGTTAAATTGAATTTGGCTCGAGCAGAACATCGAACTGCTGTGACTGAGCACTGGAGGACTGCGGTCAGTGTGTGATCATGTTCAGTGTTCTTGCATATAGTGTTAGAGTCAGCCAGTGAGTTTGTGCAGCGCAGAGCTCCTCAACTCAGAGGACTTTGGTTTTCTGTCTTCCTGAATCATAAATCTCATCCTCAAAAGAAAGTGAGGTTGGCTCCTTTGTTTGAATCCCTATACAAATCCAACTCCATGAACTGAGTCACTCTGCTGTAGGAAAAAACATTGAGTTCCTCTCACTTCCTTTCAGATCACTAAACAATTCATCATCTAAATCGTTTGGTGCCCATCCAGGTTGTCTCTGTTGCACCACGCCCAGTGAGTTATCAAAGTAAACTGGTTCAACCTCACAAATTCGCATGCAGAATAGCATCTGCTCCAGGCAAAGCGTGCCCCCTCATCCTAAATATTAGTGACGCTGTAAAGTACATATTTATCCACTGATTCATCCAAAATAATGTCTCAAACAGATAATTGGTGAATCCTCAAAGACAATGAGAAAAAGATGATGCATGCACATCTTTACAACGGAATTTTCAAATAATGAGCAATCGACTATCAGCTACTTTTTATAACACTACTTGACTACTTTGAAGGCAGAGCGGATGTGCTGCGGAATATATGTTATTACTGGCTACACCCGCAAAGCACATACGACGTAGGGTTGTGTGAGTCACAGGCAAAACAAGATACAGGCACGGCACCAGGATTTAAATTTTGGATGGGCCAAAGAAAGTTTGGCTGGGCCTTTTAATTACACAAGCTAATACTGTTTGCCCTTTGACGGTTTCCAACTGGTAGTAATGAAAATGACTGATATCATGCCACAGAAGGCGACTAGGTGTGTCTGGTTGTTTATGACACATTTTAAAACTTTTTCCAAAACATTTTCATGCGGGTATTTTGCTCAAATTGTGAGAAGATGAAATGCCTATCATACCAAGTTTTTGTTGTGTATTGTAACATTGTTTTTCAAACTTTTACAGACCCAGGACCACTTACCCAATCAAAAAAAAAAACTCACGGACCACCTAACTCCCCAGAAAACAGAAAAGTACAACCGTACAACTTCTGAAACACGTTTCTCTCAGAACTAAGACAGGAATTATTGCCTTGTTAACCCATTGTAAAACACACTTCATTCAAACTGGACAGAAACAAAATAAAACTCACCAACTCAACAAGTCTTAATCAGTCCTCCCACCTCCCCAACAACCAGCAACTCTGGTTTTGTCGAAAGAAATCCTTAATTCACAGAGTAAACTGTGAAAATATGTCGACTCTACAGACCATTTTTTCCACCGCTGTATCTCTCTGCCGTGGAGCAGCTGCCCCGCTGCAGCGACTCGGTGGCGGCTCTCCTTCTTTGGAAGCAAACCATCCAGCAACGGCTGCCCAAGCTGACATTCGTTACAGCAGAATGGTTCCCTTTGGGTTGGCATTGCAGGCAATTTTCTTTTGCTTCAGTTTCATTTTGATTGTTTGGCGTGTTGTGCCAATGTACGCGGGAGCACACATGCAATCAGCGATGAGATGCTGCCATGGCGACTATGAGCTGCTTTGGTCAATGAGCTACAACGGCTTGTTTCTGACAGAGGATGAACTGAGGGCCTGCATGAAGAGCTATAAGATAAATACGGATTTTTTTTTAACTGTGAGTCATGCATAGCTACTCTAGTGGAATCCCAGAATTAAAATATAGAGCTGGAAATGGAGCATAATAGGTCCCCTTTAATATATAGTTACGCTCTGCTTCATGGTGATATAAAGTCATTTAAATGCTGCCGTTGGAATAAAGTCTTTTAAATGTTTCTGTTGAAAACAATACTTTATGTAGAGTCACTTAGACATCTCAAATACTTTCACTTTTCAACCAAATGCATGTTTCTGGTTATAATCAAGACATCTAGACGATGTTTAACCTGCATATCACCAAATCAGTGCTTGCTGAGAACAAGTGTGCGTAGGAGATATTACTTTAAAAACTGCACAAATGGGAAAACAAATATGTGCACTGTGCAAGTATAATGTTTGAAATGAGTTTATCTTGATTTCAATGAAGACCCACTTCCAATGAAGTTTGCCCTGCTCTTAAAAAATTCGCTCCTCAGATAGTAAGGCAAGTTGGGCCAACAGTAGCTGAGCGTTGGGTCGGCTGTGTTGCAGAACCAGAGAACCAAATGTGAGCTGGCTCTGGTCCAGTATGGCTGCCAGACTTGGCAAAGAACTTATTAGTTCAATTGGAGCTGTTACTCAGTTCCTCTTGGCAGCACTCTAACTATAAGCCAATGTGGGTTAGGGCTGATCTTGAGTCTGATTTAAGTCCAGTGTCAAAGTGTGCTGGATTTTAGGTTTGATCGCCTTTTAGTCTCTGCAGAGGTCTCAGTCTTTGTTGTCTACATCTCCCCATCCACCAATTCCAGTTTTTTTTTTCTTTAGTTTTTCTACCTTTTCTGTGCCATTTATAAAGCAAACAAACAATGCAAATTGATTATTAATGAGTGTGCATTTTTGCTCTGCCCTCACAGGGTTAGGATGAGTGGGGTTGATTACCACGTGTTTTCCCAACCCTGTTGCGAGAATATTGATATTGGACAATATACAAACCTTTGATTATGATCCACATTTTATGATCCATATGACAACTATGGTATGGTTACGCCCACCACCCCATCCCAAACCTTCACTCCTTACCCCTACATCGTCGGTGACTCAATCATAAGAAATATCAAACCAAAATTGGATGTGACCCATTGCTTCCCAGGTGCACAATTGAAAACATTTTGCAGCATGTAAGAAAAAGGCTGGGGACGGGGCTTTTTCTGTAGCAGCTGCTCGGCTCTGGAATAGCCTGTCTGTTGATACTTTCAAGATGCACCTTTAGACCCATTTTTTATTCTCTGACTTTTAAATGTACTGTATCTATTTTAATCTTGTTCTATTTCCACATACTGTATATGCACACATGTCTTTATGCTTATGTGTGTATATATATAAATATATATATATATATATATATATGTATATATATATATATATATATATATATAAATATTGTCGGAAACCTGTTTGCTTTTGTGCAAATAAATGAAATAAACTTGAAACTTGACACAAGCTAAGATTACAAAGAAAGTAAAGTTTTGCCAACAACTACATTATTTATATTACATTTCATTTACGTTGGTCAGGTCCCATTCATCCTTGCATATTATGTTTAATGACCACTTACAAAAAGTGCTGTGAAATATAAGCTGAAGTATATTCACTTGTTATGTGAGCACCTGCTCAGCAGGTGTAGCTGTTTGCAGTGAGGCCACAGGGCTCAGTAGCCCCCCACCCCCCTCCTCAGCTTCAGAAATAATACCTGGATCTAGTTCAGAACTGAATTTAATAAATTAATCAGCACTTTGATCAGACTTTCCACAAATATGCATCATCATCCGGTAGTATGGCTGGACAGTCTCAGCTTCCCATTATATTCTAACAGCTGTTTAATAGATACCCCCCCCCCCCCCCATACAACTGGGTTAGGTTAAAAGAGAGGCGGCCTACATTCCGAGGGTGTAGCTCGTTGTGCACGTGCACAGGTAATATTCCAGTGAGTCACCCCATTTAATGCTGCGCCTCCCTCTCTCACCTCCCCACATCTGGATGCTGTTAACATTCCTCACTGCTTATGCACACACACACACACACACACACACACACACACACACACACACACACACACAGACAAAAGCACTGTGTAGCTGTGCAGTTACTGTATACGTAAGAATTTAGTCTCAATTGTTGCTGTTGAAAGGACATTCTCTTCTCACATTCTCGAGCGAAACTCACACACACTCATTTTCAACCTATGTGTGTGTAAGACAGCATGGTTGTACTTGGACTAAAGTGTGTTATATCAAGGGAACTCACACGGTCTAAGTTCAAGTAAAAGCAGCCATGCTATTTCATTTCATATTCCCCCAAAACACACACACACACACACACACACACACACACACGCACACACACAGAGAGAGAGTGCATACACATACATATCCCTGCACGCATATCAGTCCTGAAATTTAGTTTTGTCTAAGAAAATGAGATCAGCATTTGTTTCTATTTTCATAGATGAAAGTGATTTTAGTATTCTGGCCTGAATTTAGACATTAATTCACTACGGAGTTGCAATAACTTCTGCTGAGGGAAGCGTTATCGCATAGCTTCCACCGCATAAAACGAAACTTTGATCTCTGCATTGAATATTTAGTATTTTACTAAATATTTAATATGGAACATAACAGTTAGTTTAGAACAATGGCTTTAATGTTCAAGGTATCAGTGCGTGTCTTGCAGAGCAGGGCAGCAGCCAATCGTGTTACAGTCTTTCACGCAATCCGTGGAGGACTTTGGTTCCCTGACTTTATCCTTTAAAGGAATAGTTCAATATTTAGCGAAATTCAAATATAATTTTCTTTCTTCCTTGGAAAGTTAGATGAAAAGGACGATACCACCTACATGTCTATGCATTAAGCGCAAAGCTGTCCAAAGTTCATGCCTTCCAACACCTCTAAGGTTCAGAAATGTAAAAATGACAAGTAATGGCTTTAGTAGGATTTACGTACTATAACCAAACCGTAATCATAGCAGATCAAGAAGCTGTCATAATCCTTTCTTCTTTCTATTTTCTAACTGCGATTTGCAGTGCTGTAGGCTTACTAAATACATGTACTCAAGTGCTGTACTTAAGTACACTTCAGAGGTACTTTACTTGAGTTATTCCATTTCATACTAATTAATACTTCTACTTCAGTTCAGAGGGGTATATTCTATTTATCACATTTATTTGACAGCCTCAGTTATTTTGAAGATTCAGATTAATAATGCAAAATATAATCAAAACAGTAATTATTTTATTATAGGTTGTCCAGCAGTATGAAGTAAGTGAAATTAGCTCCACCTTTGCCAGCTGAAATATTTAAGTGCTGTACACATTAATGCATTATTATTCATAAGCCAATCATATAATATACATTACTCTGAAATGGGCCATCCTGCATAATGAAAGTTTGATTGCAGGACTTTTACAGTATTTCTAGACTGCTACTTTCACTTAAAGGGGACATATCATGCTCATTTTCAGGTTCATATTTGTATTTTATGTTTCTACTAGAACATGTTTACATGCTTCAATGTAAATCTAGACAGCCCACAAAAAAACTGACTGGGTTGTCTTATTACACAGTTTGTGGGTTAGTAGGCTCTCCAGATACCCAAATATATGTGCACAAGCACTGAAAAATGTCTCCTCTAAGTATGCAATCTGTTTAAATGTCCAATTCTCTCAACTTTTCGCCAATCTACTTTTCTCTAAATTTAAAAAAATCTAAATTTTCGGACTGTTCCTTAAGGGGCTGACTTCATAAATGTAATTTTGAATGCAGTGAGTCAGCACCACCGGAGTGAAATGGTCTCATGAATAAGCATGGAAAGACTTCGTCAGCTTGTCACTGAGAGAGTGAGTGGAATATTCAGCACCTTCGGTATGGAGCCTGTCCTGCCGGGTGTTGCAGTGACGGTGGCGGGGACTCCTCCCCCGTCCCTCGGCTGACCCCGGTTTGAAGCCAGTGTGTCAGGGAGAGAGGGCTCATAGCTCTGGGCACATACCACCTTAACAACTCCCCCTCTGTTTACCTGTGAACTTGAACTCCATTCACAAACTGGCTGGACCACTACATGTGTGTGTGTGTGTAGGCAGGCATACAGTATATAACTTTACGCCTCTCTGTCTGTCAACATGTGTGTGTGTGTGTGTGTGTGTGTGTGTGTGTGTGTGTGTGTGTGTGTGTGTGTGTGTGTGTGTGTGTGTGTGTGTGTGTGTGTGTGTGTGTGTGCGTGTGTGCGTGTGTGCGTGAGTGTGTGTGTGTGTGTGTGTGTGTGTGTGTGTGTGTGTGTGGAAACAGTAGCTGTGTGCCGTGCCGTAGCCTGAAGGTGTCAGCTGCAAAGCCTTTGAACTGGCTGCTCAAATGTAAGACGATGTCTCTTCCATCTCTCCCAGTCTTTATTTGCCCAGACCAAATATTTGCAGACCACCTCCCAACATACACATAGCCCCACCATACTTTCCATCATCATCACAATCATCAATATTTTCTCTCAACATGAATTGCAAGCGGTGGTAACTGAAATTATGTTCATAAGTAGGCCTACAAAATATAAAATAAATAATAAATAATTTACTGATTCCTGTTTATTACATCTTGGGTCTTTTTTTTGTGGTTTTGTTCCTTATTTCTAAAACCTCTAAGACCTGCGGGATAGCCGACAATCCCGACCAACAATACTCATACTCATAGTCATTAAAGTCCCCATTTAATGACAAATATATTGATTAGTTTCCTGTTTCCCTACGACTTTCGGCACCAAACAAACTCTTGATAATGCAGAGTTGTAGCAGGGCAATAAGCAAAAAATGAAATAATGTGTCATATATCTGATATTTATCTATATCTTTAACATCAAGGGTCATTCTTCAGGTAAGTCATTATATGTTAGCAAGGATTCATTATTCCATTTAGTATTTCAGAAAGTGTATGATGTAAAGTAACATCCCCCCTTGCTGCCTAGTGAATTGGTTAATTATGTCTACGTACAAAAGTTTAGATTTTGTCAACGTCTTTTGTTGTATCAGAGTAGAGCTTGAATACTGTACGTTCTCAAATAAAAGTTGTTTTTCATTTAAAAAGATAGCTAGCACAAACAACTGCTGTTGTTGCTCTGCTGCTCTTATTTTTAACATAAATATAGTTCTCATTCTCCACTCCATTCATTTCAACTTTGTTGGGTTTTTGTAGATCACTGTTACGCTACTGTCAATGAAACTCCAGTTTTCCTAAATATGTTTCACATTAAAAGCTTACCAGGAAGAGGATTAATCCTTTGAGCTGCTGGAAGGCTTTTAATGTGAAGTGTCTTTGCAGGAAGTATGACGGTAGCGTAACACTGATTGAAAAAAAAAGAGAGCAGCAAAGTGGTATGACATGACTTGCTGTGGAAATGGACATTATGCTGATATATATATCAAGACAACAGCAAAATAAAATGGCAACTGATCAAAAAACAGGGAGGCTTCTTACTAAAATATAATGACATTTACTTATTTAAGAGGGGAAATTAGAAATAATGGCCTGTTTTTTCTGCAGTTGAGGCACATAAAGGCCTTGGCCATTATTTGAGATTTACAGTATGAATTGTCTGCATTTCAGTCACAGACTGGCAACCTGAGGCAATTCAAATCACATTGTTTACGAGAATGAATCGACTGATGTGACCAAAGACTAAGAAAAAACTTTTGTTATATTTTAACAACTGAATGTTATTCTAATGCTTTCTTTCTTTTCGGAATTAATTTATCAATACTTATAAAGCAACAAATCCTAACATTTGAAAACCAGCGAATATTTCTCATTTTTCTTGCGCCAAAATAATGTATCAGAGGTATTTAATTATCAATTATCATTATAAATGCCGATTGATTACCTGTTGACTAATCAATTAATCCAGTCCACAATGAAACTTTAAACATGGGACAGAAAAAAACATCGACTGTCAACCACCGATAAAACACAATTGGAATAGCAATAGGGAGTTAATGTCCTCTGCTAAATATGTAAAAATATAAATAATATGACCCATGTCCCTGGTTTGTTGGAAATAAAATAGAAGAACTGCATAGTTAGCATGAGCAAAAAGGGTCTCCATGGCTGAACAGTGAAAAGTAAAACTATTGCCACTCCCAGAAAGTCTAACTTAATCAGATGTCACAGTGCTGCCAGCACAAATTGATTGACAAGTGCTCTCTGGGGAGTGCAGAAACAGCACAGCAATGAGCACTTAGCACTAAAGATGGAGACAAAATCAAGAAAAACACGGATCTCCCAAATTACCACTTGTAAACCGCAGACACCAAATCTTAAAAAATACTTGGACGCAGCCCCAACTACTGTCTGCGAGTGAACATGCAATTCTCTCAGCGGCTGAGTGCATCGCTGGCATGGTAAGCCCGCGTCTGGTCCGGGCAGCAAGAGGTTAAGCTGGCGGTGGCTGGTGTGTTCGCAGCAGGAAGGCAGTGGCCGGGTCTGGGCCGGCCTCCAAACAGATGTTGGTTTGTTTCAGGGCTGTGGTTAAATAGTTGGATGGCGGTCCAGCACACAGGGGAGAGAGGAGGGGATTAGAGCTGTGAGGATTGCAGCTGCACAGACAGAAAGAGAGGAGGAGGGAGGGAGGCACACAGATAAAAAGAGAGACTGCAAAACCAATGATGCAGCGCTGAATTAAAAGGATGGTAAGCTGCGTGACCTCCAGTCCTTGATCACCATAATGCAAACCACCAGCAGACAGAAATTAATTATACTTTCAGAGGATGGCAAATTTATGCTTGATTTTATTTTGTCATTTTTTCTTTGGTGCAAAGCTCTCACTGTTTTTAGCACTATTCCGCCCACTCGTATGTCAGTCAAACAAATCTGACTGGTACATTCTTCCTTCGATTTTCTATCAATAGTTCAGCATTTTGGGAAATGTGCTTATTTGCCTTCTTTCCAAATAGTTAGATGAGAAGAACAATGGGTCCTTGATTTCACTCAGAGGTAAAGCAGGCTCTCATTTCTACTGGACGATGAAGTCGATTTTGCTATCTGAATTGGCAACAGATTGTAGCTAGCTCATTAAAATTGTATTGTGTTTGATCCTCGTTTCTTAAGTCACGGACGTAGATCAAAATAAGTCAATGTTGACTTTTGGTTTCACACGGGACATGAACAGCAGTCTCCTGGGTGATAGTCCTGTATTGACTCACCCATCCACCCCAACCTCCTCCCTATACACGGACTTCCTTGGACTATGATTAGAAAAGTATTTGTGATGCGTCGGAAACAATAGGCAATTGGCTGAACAGGCACTGCACTAGTAAGAATGAAATACCCAAAGTGAAGACAAATTTAAGGACCACCTATCATTTAAGAAGAAAAAAACAACCTATTTTCTACTGAATGGAAGCAAATGTGAAGGGAAAAGTAGAACCTCTGGCAGATGAAATGGGATAGAAAGGTAGTTGAGCGCATTCCACTCTTGTATGGAGGACGGAAACTGCCAAAATCAAAAATAAATGACTCAATAAATAAATGTCATTAAATGTAGCAAAAATAGTATTAAAAATAAATGTAGCCATTTATTAATTTATTAATTAAATATGACATAAATTGATATTTATTTTTTAATTTGCTTCTTTATTTTTTTTTACCTTTGTATTAATTCCTTATTTGTTTACTCACCCGTTTCATTTGCCCTTGTATTTATTTATGTATTTATTTTTCTAATGTTTTAAATGTATTTATCTTTTGCATATATTTTTTATTTATTTATTTTTAATTTGTTTTAATTTTATAATATTTTAAATGTATATATTTATTCATGTATTTATGCATTTATTTATTCACGATTTTCCCTTTGCATTTCACCCCTTTTTTATTTCCCCAAATTTATTTATTTCTGTATTCTTTTCTTTGTACATTTCTTTATGCATTTCTGCCTCATTATGCAAACGAGGGGGCTGTCATTCAACGTATGTCGTCATACATCGACTATATGCTACGGTGTCTGCTTCTGCTCATCAACTTCTGTCATCGTTATCATCTCTGTACAGATGATCGTTGGCCTGCTTCTGCTCCCCCTGCCGCTGCCTCGTACCGGTACCGGTACCGGCGTGCAGATCTGCAGAACTGTCTGAACATCAACTGTTTCACAGACTCACCGCGAGTGTCTTCCTGTAGTTTGGCTCGTTCAGAGTGGGAACCTCCAGGCAGATGCCGCCGGAAGTACGCGACACCTTTCAGCGTCAACTGCACCCTGACATCAGAGACTGCCTGAGCCGGGATCGATGGCACACGCCGGACCGTCCGCTGGACGCTCTGCACTGACACTGAGTCTTATGATGGAGAGAAAGGGCTCTGCGGCGTGTCCGATGTCAAGGTGCAGTTGTCGCTAAACAGAAAAGTAAATAAATAAGAGAATTATTAAAAAGAAAGAGACATTGGGGAAGACGACTCTGGTTGCAAAAAGAAGTCCGTTTGTGTAGAGGTCTAGTTTACCTAGTTTATGGTCTCAATCGCTACATTCAAGTCTTCTTCAATACAGCATGATGTTCATTTAGTAAATTATGGTCCCATTTAGAGTCAAATAGACCATAAAGCAGGGGATGCTTTAGGGCGTGGCTACCTTGTGATTGATAGGTCGCTACCATGGCATTGTCCGTGTTTTCGTCTTAGCATTTAACCTTTTCACAGTGTGTTTTCTGTTCATGAAAGTTAATTATTACCTTTTTGGTCACCTAAAAATGTCTTATTCAGCATTCGGCTGTGCTTAGCTCCACCCTCTCGTGTCACTTCTCATTGCAAAAGACCAACATGGCGACGGCCAAAATGCTGAACAAGAGGCTTCAAAACGGCAGCCACAACAATGGGTGACTACGTCCACTTCTTGTATACAATGTATGATTTGAACACATCTTTTTTTTGATCATTTTTTATTGAGAAAGGTATAGAAGAGAAACATTACATATCTTACATGTTACCCCTTTTTTACAAATCAATGTTGGGATTTAAACAGTGTTCTTCAAAAGCAAAGGTGGATAAAAGTTGGTGGGTTTACCGAGACAAATATAAAAGGGTTAGAAGAAAACCGAGAAAGAAGCCTGCAGGAGCAAAAGACAGACAGAGAATACAGAAAGCAACAAGTGTGTACCAGAGGACACACAGGGCTGAGATGAGAAGAGGACCATGCTTTTTTATATTACTTTTTCTTTTTTTTTTACAAAAAGAAATTGTAGATAAGTTCCAAAAAGAACATGTGCCTCCAGGGAAGAGAGAGCGAGGACAGAAAAACTCACCAGTTTTTGCATAAATAGCACTTTGAAGTCAGGGATAGGAAGGTGGGGCAGTAGGAGGAGAGGAAGGAGGAGAGGAAAAGAGAGTGTCTGTGGATATGAAAGAAGTACAGTGTCAAAACTTTTTCAAGTGCAGCTCTAGTTAAATATGCCTGCTCGGCCCTCGGGGGCTGTACTTGCATGCTTAGTGTTTCACCTCTTTCCTTTCCTCCTCACCTTCTCTGCAGCCCGCCCTCCATTAAAACTGCAGATACTGACTTAGCCCTTAGCTTTAGCTCACACGTTGGTCTTGATCTCTTTAGACAGGGAGTATGAGAGCTGCATTTCGAAGTGGATTATTCCCTATAGTATCTCTCAAACTCTTTTTAAGTCTAGGGTGTCCACGATTAAAGCCAAGTAGCTCACATATCTGGCCATTATACAGGCTTAAGGCCTTTACACACCAGGGGCAGATTTTATAATGAATACTTTAACACAGAACGTGAATCTTACGCGGTGAAAAAGAGACGTATTTTTTTTACGGAAAAAGGAAACAAAACAAAAACATTGAGGCTCTGCTGTCTGAACCAAGATGGCATTATTACTCCGTTCAACCTTGACAAAGGCAGCGCATACAGATCCACTCTTTCTGTTCTTACCTTTCACAATAAACAGTATACAATAGACATATAAATACAAAACATTTTGGATTCTGTCTCACTTCTTCTTTCCTAACCTGGCTTGGCAAGTCTTTCAAAAAGGTTTTACAATAATAAGCAAATATGAGCAAAATGGACTATAAATACACAGAGTTTTGGTTGTGGTTGAGTTTGAATGTGAAAACAGTTCATGAATTGTGAAAGATGTGGTGATCAAGCAATGAAAAGTGAGCCACAGTTGAGGCCACATTGATTTCTGTTGCGCTGGCTGGGAAGAATTGTGCTCTAATGTGTTATCAGCATCATACTATGAGCTTTTATTTGGATATCAAAGACCTCTAATGGTAGAGATTGGAACAAAAGAGCAGTCTTGGTTATATGGTCATCCCTAGTGTTTCCACTCCTATTAGGGATAAGGGGAGGACTTCCTGTCTCGTAAGGTCCTTTTTCTATTTCACCCATCAATTTCTCGTAGTTGGCCCTGAACAGCTGTGATATTTCAGCAGTTATGATGATTTCTAAGTATCTAAACCCTTTAAGGCATTTAAATTGTCCTGCTGGTTGTGCAGGCTATTGTCCCACCAACATCATTGCCTCGGACTTTGATTGGTTGATTTGATAACCTTAGAATTCTCCATATTCTTTTAGATTTCTTATTAGTGCAGGGACAGAGGAAACTGGGTCACTGATATACGTCAGTACGTCATCTGCGTAGAGTGAAATCTTGTGTACTGTTTGACCTTCTTCTTTTACCTGTAATGTTATCATTTTGTGTAATTAAAGCTGTGAGAGGTTCAATACTTATAGCAAAGAGCAAGGGAGACAAATCCCCCGCCGTAGCCTACCCCCCTCTCAAGGTTAAAAAAAATGTGAACAACATCAGTTCACTCTAACAGGCGATTATGGATTTGTATATTTAACTCTTACCCAGTCCGCAAACATCGGGTGGAATCAGAATTGGCTATTTTTTATTTAACCTTTATTTAACCAGGCAAGTCAATCAAGAACAACTATCCACTGGTGTTGAATCCAGGCAAGTAAAGTAGAGTCCGGTTGTAAAGTTAGTATAACCAACATGTATTCAACATTAGTATTATTATCTAGCATCCATTTAACGTATCATGTTAGCATAACTGTAGTCAATGAGTCTGCCCACTGTAGAGGTGAAGAAAAGTTTGGTTGTAACGTTATCAAGCGTTGGCATGATATATCCAGGATCCAGCAGAAAAGGTGATGACATGCTTGTCTCAGTCTGCAGAGCTTGAAGCCCCATCCCTGTGCTTGTTTATTACCTCCGCAAAGGCCAAAGGCCTAGGAAGGAGGTTATGTTTTCACTGGCGTTGGTTTGTTGGTTTGTCCTTTTGGAGGATAACTCCAAAAGTCCGCGATGGATTTGAATGAAATTTTTTGGCACAATGAATAATCCATTCGATTTTGGTGGCGATCCAGGTCATGAGCCGGCTTTGGGATTTTTTTTTAATAAGTCTGCTCAGCCTGTGCATTAGGACCACAGGCTTTAAGACATGCGCAGTGTAACTGATAATGCGCTCATGGTGCGACGTACATGAAACCTGCCTTGGCGGAGGTCTGCACTCTCCGAGTGCACTTCTAGTTCAAAATGTATTAATATTGAGTGTGCTGTGTGTCCAAACTGCACCAAATTCGACAAAGCACTTCATGAAATCCCAACCAATACACTCGCCAAGTGTGAAGTCGATCGGATAAACGGTTCTCGAGATATGCGAAGGACATACAGAAGGACAGACAGACAGACAGAGATTCCTTGCTTTATAGTTAGATGTTGGTAAAGTGGTACAGATGGGAGTCCATTTTGCCAACCTTAGCTTCTGTTTGAGAACATTCCTTTGGTATAAGGGTGTGTGTACATGTAACTATTTGCCTGTCTGGCAGCTGGCAGACATGATGATGATGATGATGATGATATGAGTGGGTAAGCTGTTTGATGAAGGGATGGGGGTTTTTGAGAGTGGTTTGGAAAATGTCTGTGTGTGTATGTGTTGGGTGGGAGGGTGGAGCATGAACCCCATCCAGCTGCAGAGTCTGGGATACACCTGGGCCTCCTGTCTAAACAGCCCTGTTCTGTTTTGCATGGCTGCCCCTGCCAACAACTGTTTGTAACTGCTGGTTTGTGTGTGGATGTGCGTGTGTGTGTACAGTATGAATAAATATAGACAGAGAAAATGATATATGGAGAGAGACAGTGATCATGTTCTATGTGACATTCAGTGTATGTTTGTACATCATGTATACTGCTATAAATTCCTGTTGTTTTTTCATAGGTCATGTCTAGAAGGTAACCCCCAAGTTGCAAAAACATGCAAAAACTGTCGTGAGACTCGCTGCCAGAAGACCTGTCCTAACCTTAACCATTTGAGGTCAGTGGTGTAGTGGTGCCTGGAGAGGTGGGGATACTCTTAATTTATGCCTGATATTTTTGTTTGAAGCAGCCCGTCAAGCAACGGATAAAGGCCCTGTGTTATAATCAGTGCCTTATTAGACTATTCATGCATATTTAGTTCACCCAAAAAAGGGCCAGTAACTGTCACTTAACTTTTGCTGTTTGAATTCAAGGAGTAATGATCATTATGAAATCAACATTAGCCACAGAAGAGGACCAGATTTTGCAATCAATACTGGCCCACAGACTGGGTTGAGACAACTCCATTATTTGGCATTATGAGTAAAGTATTGCTTAATCCATCCACACATGAAAATTGGACAACTATTCTCTCACCTTGCAAGTATATACTGAAAAATATAAATGTTCAGAAAACTCAAATTTTCAAGGCAACAGGATGCAATTGATTTTTTTAGTTTTCTCAATTTTTGACTATGTTGACTTTACTAAGGTTTACAAGTTTAGAAGAGGTTCCGGGCACTGTGGAGTGACTCCGGGCCTGGCTCCTCCTGTATCTCACCAGGGTTGCTCCCTGTGCGTTGCTCCAGCTGCTCGCCTACCACACACTTCATCTCGGAATGGTGGATCTTCAGGCCCCGCGAGTTCTTGCAGCTCTTGCCGCATACAAATACTGTATTCGTAGCCGTTTGTCCAAATGCATGGGTCGTTTGTCTGTTCGTTCGGGGTGCTCGTTCTTGTGCCTGTGTGGACAGCGTGGCTAAGGCACAGTGCGGACATCTATGGACATCAGCCAGTTTGATTCTGTTGAGGCCTTTACATCCTTTCACTTTCAATTAATTACTTGTTCTTTCCATTATCTGTCTGGCGGGTCAGTCTCAGTCTCAATGCACTATCCAGCCTAGTACTTACTGTCCATGTTTGTCCTGCTGACCAGAATACTGTAAACTCTCTGAAAAACCACTGCATCTCTCTCTAAACCTCTGTTTGTTTGTGTCCCACAAGCACAGCTGTGTGCTTCTCTCTCTCTCTCCCTAGTTTCTCCTCCTTGTTCTCTCTCTTTACTCAGGCTTCTCTGTGCTGGACCATCCACTGTCCTGGGACGTCTCTCTCTCTCTCACTCTCTATCTTGGCTGTCGGTGCCTCATTCCAGATGTTTTGATCTGGATTTTTGTCCTCCAGGAGATTCAGCCTTTCTTCTTTTCTTTGTCATCCCGATGTCTATACTGTTATGTTATTATGTTGGCCTACAGTATATTTTGGCCAATTGCTGAATAAGAAGTTTTTTAGGGTGACTAAAATTTTACAATTAACTTTCATGAACTGAAAACACACTGTGAAAGGGTTAAAGTTGTAAGATGAAAACACGGACAACTCCCAAACCGGACAACGACGTGGTAGCGACCTGTCAATCACAAAGATAGCCACGCCCTAAAGCATACCCTGCTTTATGGTCTATTTGACTCTAAATGGGACCATAATTTACTAAATGAACATCATGATGCATTGAAGAAGACTTTAAACTCGCAATTGAGACCATAAACTCATGTTTACAATGTTTACCAGGGTAATAAATCAATTGAGAAGTAGAGTCATTTTCTCATAGACTTCTATACGGTCAGACTGCTTTTCGCCCCCTGATGGCCATTAGAAAGAATGAAATTCAGAACCAGAGGTTGCCGACTGGGTGTTTGGATCAACTGTTAACGTCAGTTCAGAACAGGGTTTATATTCAGCTGTCTGTTCAAGACCACTTCTGAATGAAAATGACCCTTCAAAACATAAGAATATGTTTACTGCAGACATGATATGTGAGTTGCATATGTTAAATATACAATACTTTGCAAGGTTAGGGTTTTCTTTTTTATGTTAAGATTCTATCATTCATTCCTTGGCTCAATTACCATTAAGAGTTTGCAGCTGGAATTGCCCTATTTCCTTAGAGGGATCATTTAGATGTCTTAGATAACTTATATTTGAGCATGTGTGTATCCTATATTATATCAGAAACACAGTGTCCAAAAAATGTGAACCTGACTTCCAACCTTACAGTTTCATGGAAAGCATATGGGCTTTCTAGGAAGCCTGAGGGCGTATCACCTTTAGTTGTCAGGAGTCGGGGTCAGATACTGGACGCCTGCACTCCAGCACACATTGCTCACATTATTGGACGTGTCTGCAAAACACAGATGACTTTGACCCAGACTCGCCCCCAACTGTCATAGTCAAAATCAGGATATCAAAGTGGCATGACGCTGATGTGCTTTCTCGGCGCCTGTTCTTAAGGATGTGGTCTCTGAGGTACTTAACCAAAAGCTGTAACTCATATAATCACCTCACCTGCCAGGCCAGACATTGAATCACCCTTCAAAACAATCATGTTTTATTGCCAACTGTTTCCTCAACCGTGTTGCGAAAGTAGTGGAGTATGGTCCCTTGTGTAAACACTACCTCGCATGCCTGGGTGAGATAACAGATTCCATTTGATTTAACCTACTTGAAGTAGAAGCTGGGTGGGGTTTACCACATCCGGACATAAATCAGGTAATTATTCATCAATCACTTGAGTACTGAGTGTCCTGTGTTTGTATACTGTTTCTAGTACTTGTTGTCACATGTGGCAAACTGGTTGTGTCAGACAGCCCAGGCTCAGTGAGCTAGACCACACACTATTTAAAGTAATTTCAACATTATTCTATTTGAAACTAAGATGAAAACAACGTAATAAATGAATCTGCAGTCTTAGTCAGAGGTGGTTGCAATGTTGAATGTATGTGTGTTGTTGTGAAGGCAAAACAAACAGGAAACCCAAATCAAAAGGGTAGATGGTGATGGAGAGAGAGAGAGAGAGAGAGAGAGAGAGAGAGAGAGAGAGAGAGAGAGAGAGAGAGAGAGAGAGAGAGAGAGAGAGAGAGAGAGAGAGAAA
The DNA here is from genome assembly GCF_043250625.1 of Sebastes fasciatus. Classification (NCBI taxonomy): domain Eukaryota; kingdom Metazoa; phylum Chordata; class Actinopteri; order Perciformes; family Sebastidae; genus Sebastes; species Sebastes fasciatus. The sequence continues at coordinate 8,482,902 of NC_133802.1, forward strand.
GAAGGAAATTGGTATTGTTATCAAATTTGAAAATGTCTAATCTAAAACCAAAAGAAATAAACAGTAACAAATGGTTTGACAATAAAAATGTAAGGAAAACTTTAAGAAAGTTATCAAATGAAAGCAAAGAGACCCAAATAACCAAATTTACAATGACACCTTAAAACAATACAACACACACTAAGAGCAAAGAAAGAAAAATACACTAGGAACCAGCTCTCTGAAATAGACAAATCTTTAGTCAAACCAATGCGGGCAGAAGTGGAACACTCAAAACAAAACACAACCAGATCCATTGCCAATATAAAATGCCAGCATTTGGACTACTAATTTCACTGAATAATGCAGCAATAATACAAAGAACTTTGAACAAAGCAAAATATACAACGTGTACACAAAGTGGAGAACTTTAGAATTAGTAATTAAAGACAACCAAAACCCTCTAGATAATTTGATGACAGAAATAAAAGGAACTAAGAAGGTCCTTAGAGCTGCAGAGTTGGTTAGTTCTCTGTGGGTTCATCACTACAAGCGACACCTTTCATTTTACAGTCATTTGATCTACTGTTAATATTGTAATAATATCGATAAGTGCCATTTTAAGGGGTTGTTTTTTTCACCTCACAGTTACAGTTTCCTTACTGTCCTCACAGGTAGAAGTGTCATGTAGAAGGTAAGTGCTCAGAGAGAGGAGACTGGGCTTGTATTGCAGTGAGAGGGAATGTCAGAACAGGGCGAGTTTCCTCTGAGCAGAGGTCGGTCGAGTTGAAAGGCAAAGCTGCCTGCTGGCGTGTTTGTGTTTCAGCTGCTCTTGTTTCGCAACAGAAGACTGCTAGAGGAACAAAAAGAAGAGAGAGTATGAGACCTCAGAAACAATACGTAGAGGCAAGCACAGACTAGACTTAACTTCAGTTCATTTGGCCCTTTTGTCCTATACAGATTATATAGAAGGGTACAGTATATGGAAGAGTCTACTTGTTCTGCCACTGTACTATACTGTACATTCCCTCAAACAGACTCATAATTAGGGTTGGGGATTGTTCAATATTGTTTAAAACTACTGCCCTGACACCTGAGTTTTGCTGCCAGTAACAACACTTCTTTTTCTAAATGACTTTGAGAAGTATAATCAAGGGTTTTCACAAAACCATTTTTTTTATTTGCCTGAGCGACCCTTTATATTATTAAAAATGATCTGATCAAGGAAAGAAACAAATAAGACTACAAATCTGACCAGACAGTTGTCAATACTCAGCGCTACCAAAAAAGCATTGAGTATAGAGGAGTTATTTCTTGTGTCCAGGGTTCCAGAGGTAAAACATCTGGTTCTTTGAGAGAAAGAAACTGAGGTACGTAAGTTTACGTAACAAAAGTTATGTAAAATAAGTCAACTTTTAAGCAGACTTTCTCACTCTTTATACTACGTCAATTGCTCGGACTGTCTAATAGTGACACGGAGGGGTTTACATTGGAGTTAGTTGAAAGCCCAGGGCGTCTCATTCAGATGCTAAAGGGGGCCTCTGTATCAGACGCCGAGGGCCACTGACCCTGCGTCGGTATTTAATGAGTTGGGAGTGAGAACAGGTTGGTTGAATAGGGCTCTGACTTTCACTTCTAACTGCCGTCTTCTCCATGGCAGCAGCAGTATATTGTAGTATATCGAGCCATCCACCATACCAAATGGATGAAAAAACCTGTATCCCTTCAAAACAAAGAAATAATGAAAACTCATGCTATAACAGAAACGTACACTATTGTTACATTATAAGGGAGACTTCTGAGTTTCTGTGTTTAGGAACATCGAGAAAGAGAAACTGACAGTGCATGGGGAGAAAATACTTCCACACCAGCAGATCCTCCCACTTCTCAACACTATTGACTGATACTCGGGCTCATACTCATCAGGAAGCAGCCAGCTCACTTTTGCCACTACTCTCGCCATTCTGCAGGAAAGGGTGTGGTCTCTCATGCTGCACATATTGTTCTCACCACATCTTCCTCATCTTTCAGTATCACATGATGATCATAATGACAGATACAATTCCTTCGTATTTATTTTATTTTGATTAATCTGGAAGGAATTTATGGCAACACCCTACCCTTCTCCATGCTCTAACACTTACACACCCACCTCATGTCTTGTTATAAAAACTTCCAGTTGTAAAGCAGGAGCAGGGCCGCTTCTTCTGCTGCTGGCTTTAAATGACCCAGGTTTGGTTTCTGGCAGCATATTTTTACCAAGTGGGCATCAGATTTATCTAAATGTGGAACAGTGGGGGGGGTACACAGTATAGGAAAGTATGGGATTCATTTCTCCCCTCTGTACGTGCTGGGTTGTGTTTCAGCTGCTGGCAGCACTCACTGCAGAGGTGAAGTCACCGGGCAGTGCAGAGTGAAGAAACACAGAGCATGCCAAACATGCATGCAGAGGAAGGTGTGCAGCCATGCAGTGCAGGCTTATACTGTATACACACACTGCACATGAATAAAGACACATGTGTTCGCTGGCTTTGGTTTTCTAACACACACCTCACACATATACAGGATAAGAAACTACCCTCCATCAATGTCAAACTTTGATTCCAGCGGTTAAATTAGTATATCATTCCAATGATTGCCAAACCTGTTTGTTATATAAATAGGTCAATGACTATTTGTGTCACTCGTAGTGACAAACACACAGAAATATAACCAACTCTGCAGTTCCCCCCACTGTTACTGAGCTTTTCAATCTCTTTGTTTCGATTTTATGACCCACAACTTTACTGCTTTACTTCAGTCTCACAGCTCTCATTGGCCTCATTTCCAGCGGCAGCAGGCAGCTGTTTCCAGTAAAAAAAACTTGTACATTACCTGCTAACAGCAGAAAACAGCAGACAAACACAGTAAAGCCTTGTTCAGACTAACAGCCCAAATCCGTTTGGCATATCCAGATTGTATCCAGATTGATTTTAGAAAATCTGGACAGTAAAAAACAGTCCGTTCTCATTCCCAGGGTGCAAATACCGAGGCTTTGTCATGCCCCTCTGCGCCCTTTAGCACCCTGTACGAGACACACCGGGCTTTCAATTAACTATAATGTAATCCCATCCGCGGCAATATTAAACGCTCAGAGAAAGGGCTCTCTGAGTGTGGTGATGTAGTTTAAAGCCCAAAAAAGACACATGTAGGGCGGGTGGGAGGGGTAATAGATGGGTCCAACAAACACAGGGCTTTCATCCAGGAGACCGCTGTTCATGTCCCGTGCCAGTGTCAGTTTCACTTTACAATCAGCTGTTTGTGTCCCATGTTCACTATATTACGTTTCATTTTCTCTTTACAAACGTAGTCATTTTAAGCCCAACCTAAACAAGCACAGGACTTTCAGCCAGGAGACCAATGTTCCTGTCCCAAAGTGTTACTGAGTTATTCTGAAGTTACGTTAGTGACATATGTGACATGTTTTCTGTACTTATGTAACGTTGTTTACGTACGCATTTTACTTAGTTTACGTATTTATTTTAAGCCCAACCATGATGTTTTTCCTAAATCTAACTAAGTAGTTTTGTTGCCTAAACCTAAATGCGACCTTTGCTGTAGTTTTGTTGCCTAAACATAACCACGACCGTTTCATGGTAATGACACGAGGAAAGCTGTTTCACAACTTTAACCCCGTGTCATGAAATGACACATAAAAAGCTTAAAATGTGTTAACATGACATGCGGAATGGACTTAAGATGTTTTGCTATTCAAACATCTTCCCATGAGATCAGGTTGGATAAATGCAAATGCAGATACCACTATTCTGATTGCATAAAAAAGTAAACTCTTTTTTGACTGAGTTTTTACGCCTGTGGCAGTGTATTCTTAATACTATGACAGTTTTCCTAAAATTGGATTAAAAAAAATTCCAATATATTATCATCAGCTTACAGTATCTCAATATATCATAATACGTTTAATGTAATATATCGCAATATATTGAATGTAGCCTCACAGACTAGCTGGTGAACATAGTGGAGCATCCAGAAGGTAAAGAGCCAGATATTTCCCTCAGGAGTTGGTAGAGACCAAAAACAGAGCAAAAAAAGATGCATGAATATTGGGCTTACATTAATCAGGTTGCCTGCTTTACACGTTTTATACATTAATATTTAATATTGTATTTATTTTATTTATATATATTTGTATATAATGCTGTTGTTACTGGTGTTTTTTATTGCCCAGTAGTTACTGAAATAGTCTTGTCCCAAGAAGTACATAGCCAAATTTAAGCTGATGTTATCTGTGTGTAATAAATAAAGACCTTAAACATTTAAAAAAAAAGATTTGCAGCTTTTGCAGTTTATATTTTTTTAATTGGCATACACATCTGCACATGTATATCTATATGTCTACCTCCATGTGTCCCTATTGAAGCTGAGCCCTCGGCAGCTCTAGGTGAAGGCTCAGTCTTCCATAGTGTTGAATATAGCTGCTGCTGTTCTCCTTTTACATGACATATAGGGTGAATCATTGTCTGAGATTGTGGTGAGAGGAAATGGCCATAGCAGATTACACAATGGAAACTCAAAACCAGTGCATTGTAAATCGGCACCACTGAACTGTGAGTGACTCACAATAAAAAAAGACGGAGGCCAAAGCTGTTTGATGAAGGTTGGGCTCGTTAAATGAGGAAACCTGATTCATCCACCACCTTCACACTGTGGTTTTCACATACTCACAGATTGTGCTGTCATTCTCTTACAGAGGGTTCAAAGATTGCAGCATACATTGTCAACAATTAACGGAATAAAAAAAATAATTCTGAAACTAAAGTGTCAAAATGTCCAAAAAAATGACTTGCCTGTCCCAGTATTGGATGATCAGGCAATAACTAATAGTGATATTTACAAATCAATTATAAAAATAATACTTAAAAATCAAAGCAGCAAAGGCTGACATATCCTTACTTTTAGCGGGGGTCAGCCCTATGTTGGTTGGGTTGGTTAGGTTTAGGCATGAGGGGTGAGATTGGTTAGGGTTAGGGTACAGTAAGAATATCAGGGTAAGCCATCAGAGGCAGAGTAGGGCGGGTCATGGGGGGTTTCGGAATAATGAGCCGTCGGAACAATAGCGTGGCGCCGACATACTGATCTGAGGGAAGATAGACACACTCCCTATTAGTACGGTACTCTTATGAGTACCACGCCTGGTAAATTCCTTTGTCTTTCTGGACAACCCTGAAAGAGACATCACAAAATATTTCTACATTTATATTTTCCTGTCAAACATGTGGTGTTTCAGTCCCTTACTTGTTGGGTGTTGACACAGCTCAGGCTGTTCTCATACACTGTTAGTAGCTATTGCTATGAAGGCGCACTGATCGCTCTTGTTGTTGGACATTCGTAGGAAAACGCACAGAAGATAACACAATAACTTTTCGGGAGATATATATATATATATATATGTATATATATATATATATATATGTTTTACTACAACATGGGTCTGGCTAGAATCTCTTTTTTTTAGGGTTCTGTTACGGAAGATTGTGATCTTGATTGAAAGGCAAGAGACTTTTTTCTATGTTTAACCAAATCCACCATTTTTCCCTGACCTAATCATGATCATTCCCTAACCTATCCCTAACATTAAAGAGGTACTTTAGTTGCACTTTCATAAAGTGTGGGGACTTGCGAGAGACAGAATTTAAAAAATTGTCAAAATGTATGCAACAGAGGCCCTTGTATGGGCCTTCATGTTCATAAAAAGACTTGATCCATATATTTCTTTTAATTCAACTCAGTCACGTCTTGTTGTTGTTTTGTATCTTGAAATGCCCACACCTCCGGTGTGCGACGCAGACTTTCCGTCATAAATTTTTATTCTCTTAGCCCAAACTGAGATAAGATAACACGCATGATGCAGGATGCAAACCCTGGTCTGCAGAGCCAAAGTCCTGAGCAGATATAGGAGGTAGCGTTAGCATCCCCCAGACTGGAAATAATGTTGCCAATGAACATAATCCAGGCAGCAATTAGGTTTCCTACAAAATGTATTAGGCAAAACCATTATTACCAGTGAGAGGCAGGGCTGAATTATGTCAATGAGAATTTAGTTTGAATTAAAACATTCAACCTTACACTCCCATCTGAGCTATTTCGCCTCCATTAACCCTAACCCTAACCGCCCAAAAAATGGAATGCTGCTTTCCACGATGTTATTGCAATATTAAATCATTAAATAATTTGTTATTTGTCAGGTTCATTTTGTGATGACCATTCAGTATTTTGAACATTCTAGCTGCCATATAAAACCTCCAGAGAAGAGTGAAATGTAAGTAAATAAGCTGCAAAATGAGAAACTGCTAGAGATATATTGAACTCCGATAATAAACTACGTGAGATCAGACTGTGATTACTCTCTGCAGAGAATCACATAACATACAAGATGACTCACCATGATACCGTTGATACAGTATCAAAACTCATCAGATCTAAGAAAAGCACCTCAAGAGGCAACACAAACTTGTACTGGTAACTCAAACTTACATATCAATTATGTATCAATGGAGGTACGCCAAAAGTATGGAAATAAGGCAGAATTCTCAAGTGATAACTCCCAAATTCCCACTCGCATCCCCCAAGAGAGAGCTATTGAAACAAGACAAGGCAAGAGTAAAGCTAGTGTTCTTGGCATGTTTCAGCATGAGACTCCTCTCCTTCATCATCAGTCATCATCCGCAGCACTTGATGGATACCAGCAACATTGCTTTTGCGTCTCAGGTCAACTTGAATTAGTGCGGAGAAGGGTTAGGAGTGGAGGAGAGGGATCTATCAAAGGCTTTCAAGACTTGCCCTCCTGTCTGCTCCCTTTTTCTTCCCCCTCAGATCACTTTCTTACTGAGCGGGCCTTAAAGTGAGTGAACGCTGCTAGCACTAATTAAGCTGGCGAAGATGGCGCGGGCCTCGGCACCAGCAGAAAGTCAGGGATGAAAGCTTCATTAATGAATCACAATGCCGTGACAACACTGATAATTACCTCCATGGGCAAGGAGATAAAAGATGAGGTCTAAGAAAAAAATATGGGAGCTTTACTTAGCTGAAGAATACCCAAGTGACGTTAAGGCTCAATGAACCTTCTTGCCCTAAAACGAATGGACTAGAAAGTGTGTGCGCGTGTGTGTGTGCGCACTCTCAATTACCGCCCTGGGGTCAAATGAGCATTGTATAATATTGAATAAGTCACCCATGATTAAATATTCTATTAAATGAAAACTCTAACATTTTATATAATCTGCTCATTATAGTGGAAACCTCTTATAGCGATCACGTCTGTCTGGGTCAAATTGATCGCTATAAGTGGATGATTATAATTTTGATGATTTTATGATTTTTTTCTTCTTCTTTATTTCATGCAGTTAACAATCTAACTGACATTCGTATATTTATTACATGAACATTAAGTACTGACACGGACAGCTTTTATTGAAAATACAGTACAGCTGTGTCAAACGTAGCTTCAGCTGTTTTCAAGGGCGGCTTCAACCGCAGGTGCTTTCGCCGTGCGTGCACATTCATTTTCTGTCTCCATCTCTAGCAGCCATTACCGTTTCTCGAATTGAGTAGACTACACCAAGGAACACCAAGTTTCGCTGCTGCATCTCGTTGGCTCGTTTTTGTCCGTTTGTCAAAAGCTTCGAGAAGACGTTTTTCATTGAGAGAGGAAAATTACTTTCTTTTTCCCGTCAAGATTTCAATGTGCACGCAACACCAGTCTCAGGTAGCCAGCCAGAAGCAGACCGGTTACCTTGAGCTAAAGTATTCAATATGGGTAATGTATATTATAACCCCCTGGATTTTTTTAAAGATCATCAGAAAAAAATGGATGCTAAACTGGCTCAAATGAGGGCTGTTTTGCCTAGCTTAGGACAAAAACTGGACGTAAAGGAAAATTGCTGGCTTCATCACAAGTAATGGATATAAAAGAAAGCCCCTCAACAATCAAGGTTTAGACAATTGATTCTATATATATATATATTATATTTTATATAATTTTTTTTCTCCTTTTTTTCTACAAAAGGTTTCATAGTCCCAACAAATAATATTTACATTTTTACTGCTACTTACTATTCTAATACTACTTCATAGATTATGTTCTAATCTAACAAATCCATACCTCTTAGAATCTGCAAATATGTTTAATACATGTCTAATATCTTTCTAATACATTTCTCTTGTATTGTTCTTTCACAAAACTATAGAAGTTTAAAAAAAATAGGCTATATGTCAAATGAATCCAAGGGACATACATGAGGAGGTCCCTGGTATAGCCCCATTCTTTATCTTATAAGGTCCTTGGCTGATTAAAAGATTGAGAACCTTTTCTTTAGATAATGTATCTAGTTAGCTAGCAAGCTAATCACCAGTTGTTCAAAGTTAGAAGATTTTGTGTCCGCTTCAGTGAAGACAAAGCATCTGAAATGCTACAGTACATGTGGTCACTGGGCTCAGCCGTTGTCGGTCAAGTTTCATTGCATAACTGCTTGTTAAACCACAAAGTGTTATTTCTGTTTCTACACACGTTAAACTCACTCCTACAGCATGTAAATAAGACGGCTTTAGAGTTGCTAGAAAGCAACTTTGACAGAGCAAGGCTAGCTGTTTCCCATTCTGAATTGATCAGTGCGAAATGGAAAAGCCTGGGGGGGGGGTTGTTGTGTTGTACAAATAAACCTGCTGACCCTGTGAGATACACTGAGATTCTGTATAATGAAGACAATAACAGTCTTCATTATACAGCATAGAACCAGTGGGTTTGCTATCATAACAACATGTTTGATCATTGTGGTGTCTCATGACCTTTATGGGGAAAAACTGTTGTTTGTTGCATCTCAACAAAATCAACATTTTGCAAATGGGTGGTAGAACCAGAATAGTACTATTAAAAATGCCTTTCATGCATAGGCCTGCTCCTGGCTAAGACAAACACAAACCTCCCTGTAAAACCACAACTTGTGTTCTTCCATTTTTTTTTTTGTATGGATTTTTTTTGCAAATTAGGCTTCAGAAACGCATGATGTCACAGTTGATGCTTCCATGATACTCTATACAGTCTATGGACCTCACTGATGTTGTAGTCTGACCTGTAAGTCACAAAGCATGCATCCAGAGTATAGGCCTAGCACCGTGGTCATATAGAACTTAAACCTAAACTTTCCTGTCCACTATCAGTTGAAAAATATGGTATCATCTACTCATAACAACCTTAAATTTGCAATGTGTAATACCTGGCCACCTGCTCCAAACTAATAGAGGACGGCATTTCACCTCTACTACTGGGTCCATACAATCTAAACTTACAGTAAATAGTTATTAAAGAAAAGCCAACTACTAACTAACAGCCGGGAAACAATATGCAAATTTCAATCAAGCTGCTGAAACTATGAGAGCCGCTCACAATAACACCGCTATCTTATAAGCTTCACATGTGGCGTGGGCCTATAGTTTACCTTAGCCATCCGTGTGTTTACTGAGCCACTATCCGGGGGTTCTACACATGTCCATGTACATTTTTGTTTGTTGTTTGATTATTGAATTAATCCCAAAGTAACAGAAATAAGGGAACGACCAGCACCTTCATCTTGTCCTCCCTGCCACCAGGAGACCACCCCGCCGGAAGGAGGGCGGTCAGCACTCGGCAGCTCCGGGAGATGGACGTCAGCGGCCACGGCAACTCTAATTCAGCCGGCACAAACTCCAGTCACAACGCACCGGTGGAGCGCTGGATCTAACTAAAGGCAGCAACAGAAAGTTTGCTGATCCGGTGGGAAATCTGGGCAGTCCCCCGGGATCAGACTCCCCGGTGCTGAGGTTTTTGCATTGGCTGAGTTCGAGCTAACTGCTAAATAAGGGTATCTCTCCCAGAGCTGCTGCACGCTCTACTCCAGGCAAAGCAGCCTCCCGGCGGTGAGGAGGACAACGAGGGTGAGTCATTTTCTCAGTTCTGCCGCTTTGGATTTAATCCAATAAACAAACTATAAAACGCACATGGACCATGGATGTATTATTGACAAGCCCTCGTTGCAGCTCTACGTCTTCGTCCTCTCATGTTGGACTGATGGCAGACTGGACGCTACAGTGACGCACAGGGCCATTGCTGTGCATAGGGCACCAAGTGCCGGAGGAGGCACAAACAGTCTGGCCATAACACTGCCGTTTGCAACTGAGGTGTCGCGGACCTCCTGGTAAAGACGGCTCAACTGTGGAGCGCTATTTAGCCCCTTTCCTTATCTTAAAAACTGAAACTCGCAACGGCCTTCAAAAGACCGTAATGCCAGTCAGATGATCCATCATCATTTCCAGAGGGTTAAAAGTAGGCCAAGAAAACCAAGAACTGAGGAGGAGAATAATTCCAAATTTAAGATCAGGGTGATCGTGAGATAGGTAGAGTCTAATTAAAATATAAACTATGGTTCTACTGGTTTACTTTTAGATGGTTAATTATGTTAGAAATAGGCCTACCAGTAGGCTACAGTTTAATTTTTGTAATGGTGCATTCTGTTCAGATTTATTTCTTTTTTTGGCTCATAATCAATGTCATATGGTACTTATATTATAGGCAGGCTATGTCAATCCTGTATGCACAAAAAGAACATTGTCTAAAAACCTCCCGGCAGGGTGCGCTTTGTGAGCGCACAAAAAGAGAAAGGTGGAGAGGCACCAGCTAAGATCTTGCCGGGGCATGCTCACCTGGTAGAGCGGGCGCCCTATGTACCAAGGCTGAGTCCTTATCGTAGCGGCCCAGGTTTGAATCTGACCCGCGGCCTTTTGCTGCATGTTATCCCTTCTTTCTCCCTTCTTTCACAACTTTCACTGTCACTGTTGAATAAACGCAAAATGCTACAAAAATAATCTTAAAAAAAAAAAATCTTGCCAAGGGCACCAGATTGGTGACTCACTATCGCCTCTCAAGGAACAAGCAGTGTTACAAGAAAGATATTTCTGCAGCAAAATACATTGACGTATTTAGCGTGACGTCAGAGCTCTTTTTCACACTCTTTTGAAAATGTTTTAAACTAAAATTCTGGCCAGATCTTACATGTTGCACCTTTAAGCAGTGCAGTCCAACTTTTATTTTAATTGAAGCAGTTGCACTCCAATAGAAAGGGTGAAGTACTACTTGGTTAGTATAGGTGTAGCTTCATTAATGTCCTCTTACTGCATGTTCTATACCCTGATTTCAAAAACACAGTTTTACTATCACAGAGCAGTTTTCCCACCAAATTCAGGCCCGTATAGCATGACACATACAGTTGAGGAATAGCTGAGATTATGACATCAGGCCGGGTTGGGTAGACATAACATGTAGGCCTGTTTACATTCTTGCTGTACAAGCAGGATGTTCTGGTTTCTCGGGGCCAATCTCGCTATCTATTCAGGGAGAGGAGGCAACAGAAACCTCCACCCGGCAGGGGAACCGGACAGGATATGCCAAATACAGCCTTGCATCGCTTAGTTATTCAGCTGCAGCTAACAATAGGATCCTCGTTTAGGGATTTGATTCATAAAGAGTGAGTAGGGGATATTTTAGGCACGGTTCAGAGGCAGGGATTTCTGAATGTGGGGGTCAAGATTTCCTCCACACCATGGCTATTGTTGGGGTGGACCTGGTAAACAACTTAGCATTAAGTTATTTTTGCCCTGTTGACGGTAAGTCCTAAAGGTCATAACTCACAAAGCTGCCAGTTGGCCTTCAGACAATATGCAAGCATCATTGGGCTGTCGTTGGGAAATCATTGGGCCAATGTTGCACCATCATCCAGCAGCTGATATGTATAACTAAGCTGTAACCTGTCTCCCATTGCAGGTGGAAAAATATTGACAATTCTATGCACATCCTTGACATTTATCTGAGTTTATCTTGCAGTCATCATGAAAATTATACCACGGTTTCAGCCCCGCCCAAAAAATCCTGAACACAAAACTGGCAAAAAACAGTTTAACCGTCTAACTCCACAATCTAATACTACAATCTTCACAGTTTTCTGTAATTATTTTCCAACATTTATAATGTGTTTAGAAACAAATTTCTGTATTTCCTTTACAAGGCCTTTAATGCATTAAAAAAAACTAGAAGACCTTCGCCAAGGCAGTTTCCATATGAGGAAAGTAATGTGTGTGTCCGCCCTGTGATGTGGATCCGCTCCGAAATGTAATGGGTTCTTTCTTGGCCCATGCAACACCCTTCCACCAAGTTTCATGAAAATCTGGCCTGTAGATTTTTCCATAATCCTGCCGACAACAGACACAAACCGACAAAACCAACAAACCGAACCGTAATCATAACCTCCTTGGCGGAGGTAATGAACTGTACCGAAGAGTGCAGACATTTCAACTTTACCGATCGTTAGTATAAATAAATATAGAAATATACATGTTCATGTACCATGGAATGGAAATGACTCGCTGTCAGGTCCACACTGAGCATTAGTGTTACGCACACAAACACACACACACACACACACACACACACACACACACACACACACACACACACACAGTGTTTGTATAGAAACAGATAAGATAGTGTAGAGTGTGTTGCAATTTCTATTCTTAGAAAGAAGGTAGGCTTAGCCTTGGGTAAATATGACTGTTTCATTTTTAAATCTGGTTCACAAAGATGGATGTCGCCTACACGTTATTGATCAAACAATGAACTAGTTAAGAGTTCACTTTTTTCTCAAAATGATGAAAGCACTTGAGTATAAGAAGTTCTGCACCTTTGACTCATTTTCAGACAGTAAATCTTTGGCCTTGTTTCTTTTCTTTGGAATGAGTATATGGCCTTCAAGAGAAGAAAAACATGTTCATCAATGTGGACAAAGCAAACTTTGATGACTAACCTCGCTCCCCTTCATCTCTTCTCGTCCTCTCGCTCCATCAGCTCAAGCTCACTGTTGCTCGCTCACATACGTATTTATATTGTGCTATTTCTGCCTGCTTCTTACAGTTTCTTGTTTACTCAGGTCTCACTGTCTGAAGGTTAGCAGTAGTGTGGCTGTGACTGACAAACTGTTTCTAATGAGACTGTCTACTCTGCTGGTCGTTGTTGCAATTGGGGTTTTTACCGCAGATGGCAAAACAACAGCCATGTCTGTGCGTTGTACACAAACCAACTAGCCAACAGTTTGCAAGGCTGGTGTAGAGATGCATGTCCAAAAGAAAAGCCCACATTTCTGGTCAGAAGGAGAAACACACCTACTTTTGAACATTTAAAAAAGACTTGGATTTCAACAGGTTTCTGGATATGCATAAATATCACAACACTGTCATGGAGGGTTTTACCTTAATTGGAGTATGCTGGGTGTAAATGGGAATGTTAGTGGAATATTCATTTTCATTAGCCATGTAAAAGCGCTTAGTAGGAATATTGTCATTTTTATAATGAGGGCAAAAACCGGAGTAGTTTGTGCGTGTAAACAGAGTCATCGTTAGTAAGGAGTGCTGCTTGCGGTAACATTACTTGCAGGCGGACCTTCGCCTGCAGGCTCACTGATCTGAAATCAGTCGCCTCCTTTGTCCTGATACGCCTCTCACAGAAATTGGTTCCCTCTGTGCACATGTATCCGGCCACAGGACACAAATAACTAGCAGCTCCCTGTAATGACATGTAGTGGACAAAAAAGGCTAGAATTATGGAGGGAGGAATAAAATCACTACTTTCATCTCGCCTGCTGGGGCTGTCGTGCTCTTAAAAAGCTTCTGGTTGGGAATTCAGAATTGTAGCTATATGCCCGTGGGGGGAGGGAACATACGAGCACACAAGAACATACATGCACATACACATTCAGGCCCCCGATGCCCCGTCGGCATTCACAGGGGGTCGCTTTTCAAAGACTGCAATTTGGTGTGTTTTCAACCTCAAGGCCCTGCACTATTTCATGTCGCTAATGTCGGGTGACTCAAGGTCAGTAAATGAAGGGGAATGTTAAGTGAGACACTGAAGGCAGACTTGCTCCTCAAACCATCTGCACTTCCTTTTATATGTTACATGTGCAGCTCTTAGCACAGCAGGAGGACAATACTTTCAGCCACAGGTGATGAATCATTTAGAACGGTCAGTAATGAGGTACAATTCATGTTAAATTACACCCATCAGTGGAATCCTCCACTACAAAGAGAGAGAGAGGGAGTAGCCTACTTTATTAATCCCAGTGGAAAAGTATACCGTTACGGCAGTTTAGATTAAAAAAGGCAAAGATAATGAGCAAAAAGCAATACAATACCTACAATAACTTAAAACAAGTGGGATAATTTGTATGTGTAATGATATGCAGGGATCCACCTAGTGAGGTGGACATAGTGCAAATTAAATGCAAGTATACTGTAAAATTATAGTGCAGTTATGATTAGATAATTGAAAGATGTTTAAAGGTGTATGAGTTAGGATTGGGTCGATTTCCGGTTTTGTCGGTCCTGTCCAGTCCGATGTACAAGCTTAAATTGGTTTGATTGTAAGCAAACCGGCTGAACCGCTTTTGTCGTTATGACACGTTCTGGTAAATTAAAAAGTAGCCTACATCAGCAACCTCTAACAACGGCGTCATGTCGCTAAATCCTACATGCATTGCATTAGTATTAAGCAATATGGCAACATGATTAACATAATATTATGTTTGTCAATAAATGGACGGAGTCTGACAGGCTGTGTGCAATTTAAGGGCGAGCCGAGGCCGGCAACATGAAGGAGATCAAATTTCAGTCCTGGCAGGAGGGGGTAAGGGGCGTACATTGTGTTTGTTTACTAGAAAGTGTAGTGCAAGCTTAGAGAGAGAGAGAGAGAGAGAGAGAGAGAGAGAGAGAGAGAGAGAGAGAGAGAGAGAGAGAGAGAGAGCATGTTTCATGGACTTACGGTGAATATGAAGTTATTAGTAACATTATACAATAGCTGTGAATGTAGCAGAGCAGTGTGTGTGTACAGTTCAGGCTATTTGTCAGTAAATAAATGCTATAACTCCTCAAGACCATAAATGGATGTAATCTCTGTCACCCATACTGAGCAAAAATGAAGCTCAAAGTGGGTGACTCTGAAGTGTACTGACAGACTGAGGTGCATAAAATTAACAAAAGAGATAACAGGACGATCCCTTGTGGTACTCCCGTGCTGCTCATCACCGTGTCAGACATGCTGTTCCGCAGCCGCACAGACTGCACAGTCTACCTGGATCCCATGAACGAATTGCATTCTGGGTTCTCTTTTCTTCTTGTTTTTCTTCTTGTTGGCCTTCTTAGCTTGGCCAGGTGTGGAGTTTTAGGGCATATTCACACCTGCCTTGTTTAGTTTGGTTGAATCGAAACCCTGAAGCGTTTACCCTGTTGGTGCGGTTCGTTGGGGCAGGTGTGAACACAGCAATGGGTGCGCACCAAAACAAGCGAACCGAGACCTCCTTGAAGGGGTGGTCTCGGTTCGCTTCCAAACGAACTGCGGTACGGTTCGATACGCTTCGTTTGTGGTTGCTGAGAACATGATCCGACCTTGATCCGGCCCAACTGGAGAAAGCATTGCGCCTTTTTGGATTAAACCAACTCCGGTAGCAAGCTGCGCTGTGCATGTCAACACCAGACAGCAGACAACATCACTACAAAAGAGCCAACGCTCGCCTTCGCTATTCACATCAGTACTAAACAGGTGTAACGTCAGGCTGTGTTGAAGACCATGGGCATACCTGATGGATCTTCGGAAATATTTTTGGCCGATGAGCATGTCACAGTTTAGGAGGGTTAATGCACACCTCCTCCTCCGTCCTCCGTACGTCTTGATATGCACCTTCGGCGACTCCAGTGCATCAATACATTGTTTTCCAGTTGCCTCATTTTCAAACTGTGTCATTTGCCTTTAGTGAAAAATTGCTACAAGTAAAAAAAAGATGACCAGAGCCAAGATCAAGCCGCATAGTTGTCCACCCATTGTTGCGTTCTGGAAGTCTTCCAGCATGGAAATTCTGACCAATTAGAGAGTAGTGTCTTTGCGCACCAACATTTTGGACCGCTTGTAAAACCAAACTCGAGGAAATATGCCACATCGTAACAATTTGGTCCGTGATTCGGACCAGAGCAAACGAACTACAGGTGTGAAAACTCCCCTTACACTCCTCATTTTCTGGAAAAAGATGAGGGGGAGCGTGGCCCCAAAACCAGGACAACTTTCCTGGAGGAACAGAGGCCTTCTGTGTCTCAGCTGCATCTGGACCGTGGGCAGAAGTGAGGCAAGGCGATACAAGGGCCTCAGCTCTGGCCTGCAGCCAGTGCAGGTAATACAGAGTTCAACAGGAAATGGAGTTCAGGGATGTGGAAGGACCTATTTGCTATGTATGCGGAGGTGTCCCTCTGTTTGGTCTAGGTAAATAGCGTGTGTAAAACAGGCGATGTTTGTGCAGACAGTAAAGTGACTGTGGCTTTGTTTAAACTGAATAGATGGTTTGCTATCGTCATGTGAGTTTTCGTGATTTTCATTTTTAACTGTAGGTGTAGGATTACATGGTGGGTGCACCATGAGCCTAATAAACTACAGACATGAATGCAGTCCTTTTAAACCCTATCGGATAACCTCAGAAATGCATGCTGGTCAGGCTAAAAACACCCTGCTTTTCTCAGTTCCTTATACCAACAGCGGCACTATACAGTTAAATGTATTACTTTGGGCGGCTGTGGCTCAGAGGGTAGAGCATGTTGTCCATCAGTGGTTCGATCCCCGGCTCCTCTGGTCACACGTCGAAGTGTCCTTGAGCAAGACACTTAACCCCAAATTGCCCCCCGAAGGCTGTGCCATCGGTG
Organism: Sebastes fasciatus; assembly: GCF_043250625.1. Taxonomy (NCBI): domain Eukaryota; kingdom Metazoa; phylum Chordata; class Actinopteri; order Perciformes; family Sebastidae; genus Sebastes; species Sebastes fasciatus. The sequence continues at coordinate 8,499,699 of NC_133802.1, forward strand.
TTTGAATAAGTATTTAGATTAGATCCTGATGAGCAGGTTGGCACCTTGCATGGCAGCCTCTGCCATCAGTTTATGAATGTGTGTGTGAATGCTGACATGTAGTGTAAAGCGCTTTGTAAATGCAAAAGAAGTTTTACTAGGTCTGCCTGGTGAGATTGCTATTGTGACTTTTACGTAAAAGTGACTAGCACACTAATTATGAGTCTCAAAGAGGCTTAAAGAGGCTGACCATGTATCCAAGATAAAAGGCAACCACCCTGTTACATTATTATTCTGTATGTCAGGCATGTGCTTCCTGTCTTTAGCTCAGTGGTGAGTCGAGCCTGTAATAGCTAAGCTGAGTATAATTCATGACGCAAAACATGTGAACAAAAGACAGGAACCCGTATGCCGGAATAATACTCCCCTGCAGTGGATTTATTAACTTGCACATCAACATATCAGCCCCACTGTTTTCATCAAGAGTCCGTGAAAAGAGCAGCTCATGTATACGTTATCTCATCTTCCATTCTCAACAGTAATGCACAGAGTTGGGAATATAGACAGAACAAAGGGGCCAGCGGCCTGAGGGGGCCCATATTTCCATCAAAGAGCAGGCTCTGCATCACATCCAAGTGTGATGCCATTGTATTGTTCACATGTCAGGGGGATCAAACCAGATCTGTTCACACTGAGGTATACTCGAGCAGTACATCTTCTCTGCGTCACATGACTGTATCGATCACAACGCTACCAGTTCGAGCTCCCGTTGAATGAAAATGGTTTATCACTAATGTAAATCAATATTATTTCTTCCACTCAATTTTAAATTCTACAATATTATTTTAAGGCAAATTAAAACTTAACTATTTTAGTGTTAAATATGTTTTCTACAACACATTATATATGTGAGCTGTTAACTGTACCTTAATGTCACAGTTAATTACTGGACAGTCTGAAGATCCGCCATGCATTTTGGGGAGGTTGGGAATGTCCAGTAAGCTCATGTCTCATACTCAGAAATTCTTGCTAATCTAGTATACATCCGCGCATTTCTCATGTACACAAAATCCACATATTATGTAGTTGGAACGCACTGCATAATTTCATGTCATACTTTGTTTCACCATGAATGTGATTCCAAAGAGACCATGATTGCAGTATAGAACTGGATCAGCAGCTTAATTTTCAGCCTCGGAGGTTGCCACTTGCTCAAGACTCGAGCCATGTTCCTGTGTCTTGCTTACCACTTGCTGATTTAAGTGAAGAGGCTAGCAAAAAAAAAAAAAAAAGTGAAGGGGTTAGCCCTGAAGTCAGCGACAACAACGGCCCAGGCTCACTTAAGGCGGGCCGCCCCTTAAGGTGGACATGCTGTTCTAATTTTAGTTTTGGTGGAGAGGCTGCTGATTCACGTGCGACATCTAGTGGTAAAATTCAGTATTTAAGTTCGGTTTGTGACCCACCCCGACCTTCTTTATACTACGTCATCAAACTCCCACCTTTACTCCTAGCCACGTAGAGCATCGTAGTTTAAAACGTATAGGGCCACTAACCAAGCTGTCGTATTTGACGGCTTGGGAGTGAGAACGGGCTGTATGAGGAGATGGCAGCTGAGGGACCTCTTTCATTCATTCAACCTTTATCTAAATCTCGGGGAGATATTTTATCTACTTCCTGTACTGACACTGAACGTTGGCATGAGATGGAAATCATGTTCGTCAAATTGGTCCAATATGAACTTAAAGAGGGGACACATCATGGAAAACTCACTTTTTCAGTGCTTGTGCACATACTGTACATAAATGGGTGTCTGGAGTACCTACCAACCCAAACTGTGAAATAACCCAGTCAGTTTTTTGTGGGCTGTCTAGATCAGAAAGCGTGATTCAATTAGCCATTCAGATTTGGCTCCCCCTCCTATGTCATATGCAGGCTCATTAGAATATACCGCCCCCCGAGAACTACTTTTGCAAAGGTGCTCCATTGTTTCCTAGCAAGTCAATCAGAGCAGACTGGGCTTTTTTGGGAGGGAGGCTTAAAGAAACAGGCGCTAAAACGAAACGTTTCAGGGAGAGGGTGAATACAGGAATATTCAGACGGACAGTACGAGAACAATAATGTGTTTTGTTAACACTGAAGCATGTAAACATGTTCTAGTAGAAACCCAAAACACAAGTACGAACCTGAAAACGAGCTTATGTCCCCTTTAAGTCCTGAGGATGGGCACTATAGGCTGGTAGTCCATACATGCTGATTCTGAATGGTTATGATTGCCTTACCTTTTGTTTTGTTCCACCATCAGGCCAATTTTCACTTATACACCAGAAATATCAAAATCTGTTGAGCACAGAACGGGTGTCTTACTCCCAAGAATCTCTTGATTCCTGTTGACTCCTGTCAGTCAAAGCCCCATAACATTTAACTGAGATATCAACTAGTAATAACACATGACTATACACGCCCTGTGAACCAGCAGCTATGCTGAGTGTACATCACTCCCCTGTGGTGCAGGAGCATAGAGCTGTCAGGTTGTGCAAAAAAGATTTGGCCTTTATCCTCTAGTCTTAGCGCGCTCATTTGCTTTAATCTGCCCTGCCGAATAAACCCGGGTCAGAACCCCCCACCTGCAATACCGGGACTAGATCCTTCTCAGGCAACTGGGATGTGTAGTCAGCAATTCTCTGACATCACCTTGAGGAAAAAAAGAGCCCACTCCCAGGCCACCCCGTACTGTGTTACATGATAAGGTTATTAAGAGAGGCAGGGGAGCCCGGTCCCTGCAATGCTCCATCCTCTCTATACCCAGAGCTCCATACCTCAAGAGACGACATCAAGCTATTCACTTTGAACTAGTTCAATCTGAACCCTTTAATGACCCGACACATGTCTTGACACAATCCGCGTCTCAGCCGGACTGATGCGTCTCTGTGTTTGATATTCCAACGGGGAAAATGTGAGAAGTCAGCTGAGTGTTGTTGTTCTCGGTGTCCAGATGGGGACGTCATTGATGAGAAGAGGTGTGGGGCGAAACTGTCATAACATGCAGTGGCAGTTAGCAGTTTTAAAGGCACAGGGAGGAGATGGTAATGATGGGGTGGTGTATGTGTGTGTGTTCGGAGAGGAGGAGGGGGGTGGGGGATTGTTGGTGGCTGTGAAGAGGTCCCCGTGGAACTGATTATCCACATTTTAACTTATGAGAGTGGGGGTGGGCAGGAAGCAGGGGTGGAGGTGGAGGTGGTGGTGGTGGGATGCTGTGGCAGTGAACAGCAGGCTAATTAATTACACATTGGCTTGTGGGAATATTCTGCCTAAATGCCAGTCAGGTCCCTGTGAGGCGACACACTTCACAGCTCGAGTACAGCACAGACACATCGTGCTGTAAAACACACACGCTAATAATTAGCAAACAAACAAAATTCATCAATGTATATGATTGACTTTCAACCCAAGGTTTACTTAGTTTTTAGGTTTACTTGGTAAGGCTTAGGAATAGATTGTTGTTTGGGGTAAAATAGGTACATTTGTTGCCTAAAATAAGTAAGTTTGTTACGTTGGTCAATGGCCTGATGTTTTTTCTTTTTCTCTTTCTCCTCCCTATTGATAATGTGTCATTTCCTTGTTTTTCCGCCAATAGGCTCGCTCATTGATGGAGATCCACCCTCCCACTCTACTGATTAGTATAACACAATAAAGTTGTGCAAGCTACTGCTGAATGCTCACAGTGACCCTGATGAAGACCTATGTTGGTCGCAACGCGTTGGTCATTTTAAACAATTGTTGCCATGTAAAATAAAGGCATTTTAATTTTGTTCAAACACTACAGTGTGCCTTGGATTATTTTTGTAGGAGACTTGCATTTTGTACTTTTTTGAGACCATATTCCACCCATGCAATGAGCCCTTCACAAGACTGAATGGGCCCGATGTCTGATGTCTGATGTCTGGTGCCGGTGCGTCGGCACCTTTTCACCTAAACAAAGCATTAAAATTCCAAATTACCGGCAGCTCCACTTTATGCACAAATTGAAATTGCACATGTAAACAGGTGAATGGAAATGTACCTAATGCTCCTAATTAGCTCTGATAACAAGTTATTTTAGTAGCTATTGTTTTGCTACGTATACTTGTTAACCAATAATGATTAAATGGTTAGAAATATTCTAGGAAGTTCCTTGTTTTTTTAAAGGACTCCCCTAATGACTCACCCTTTAAGTTAAGCAAGCATAATTCATGTTAAGTGCTATGGGAAGAAAATGATTCAGATGTCAGTGTAGGAAAAACCTCTCATCCTGCTCATGCTGCGAGGGGATTTCGGGGAGGATGTTGCTACTTAATCATTGTATGGAATTATGTATGAGGGCTGCTTTGTGGGTTCTTCATGGTTGCAGAGCTATAATGCATGTCAGCTGCCTTGCTGTTGGATGCTGCCAGTGTTAGAAGATATTTTGAAGAGCCCATGTAAATTTTGTTTTGATGAGATGAGTCATTTGCAATATGCAAAACTAATTATAACTATAATTCTGCGATAAGTGTTGATTGCCACATCACACTTTTCTCTCCTCCGCCCACGGCGAGGCCTACAACAAGCTGTCCTGTGGTATCAGACGTCCCCTGTCTGTGGGTGGCTGTTTGTGTGTAGATACTTGCTTCTATTGGTAGCCCACATGTCTGGAGGGTCCTCATAAGTAGCCTCACCTCCTCCAGTGCCAGGCTTCCTTAGCATTAGCAGACTGATGAGTGTGTGTTCAATACACACTGTCATTTGTATCCTCCTCCACTCCTCGCAGAGAGGCCGCCTGCTGGGGCTCAGCACAGCAGGCTAAACTTAATGGCTCCGCTCTGTGTGTGTGCGTGTGTGTGTGTGTGTGTGTGCGTGTGTGTGTGGGTCTACAACTGGTAAATGACAGTATCTGTATCCGAGTGTGTTGCTGTCTTCAGCTGCACGTTAATTCAGTGTGTTTCAGTGTGTATACTTTGAGCATTTACGTATTAACTGCATGTCTGTGTGTGTGTGTGTACGTACATTTCCTGTCTCTTGTGTGTGTCCTAATGCATACGGTCTGCTGCTCAGTCCACATCAGACAGAGGAAAATTAAATGAAAGGGAAGGCAGAGGCAGCAAAATGGCAGAGCTCCGCAGAGAGCAGTCCGGAATGGAGTCGCCACAGATTCTCACCATATGCTGCTTCGGCCCTCGTCTGGTTAGACCGTGGAGTCTAATACACAATCCCCACATGGCTCCTAGCATGCCATGTCTCTGCTGCCTTTCCCCCAGTATACCATCATATTAATGTGTATGTTTATGTGTGTGAGTGGGCGTCTATTTGGAAGTGTGAATTAAAGCTCTTTATAGGTTTTAATTTTTCAGTTTGATGATCTAACAACATTTTACTTTTTCTGCATTACTTTGTAAAGTTGTGTACTACGCACCAGTGTTGACGTGAACATCGAGAACAGTCGTGGTCTTGAAATACTGACATGTATTTCTGTGTGTGTGATAAATAAATTTGTGAGCTATTTTGTTGAGTTGTCTCGTAGCGAAATGCTCTGAGGTAAGCAGTGATGCAGCGTATATGTCTAGGGCTTTTATTGTGAAAGGTAAGAATTAACGGTCGTTGTGAATGTGGGGGCGATAAGCATATTTTCCCAAATGAATAAATACAAAGTACTTTGTGGCCGTTTGTGTTGTGATGCGCCGCTCTGCTCACATTAAATACATTATTTTTGCGCCACAACTCATGGATTTTTCTCAATCGCGCTGCTCTCTTTCCTCTGCTCTGTCTGCCATTTTTCTTTCAGCGCAATGTATGATGGTATATACAGTAGTGCTCTGTTAGTAACCATCGTCCACTACTTTTCACGATGCATTGTGGGATACTTTGAGTCCACTATATAGGGTATAATAATTCTCACTATACATTCGGACAGCACTAGAAAATGGCAAACTCAGATTTCCGACTCAGCCCCTTTCTTCAAAAAAAGGGTTCTTCAGAAGCAAATGGTTCTCGGTAGAACCTCAGCCCTTCAGGAAGAAACCGTTTGGAAATGCATTTGTGATACGTTAAAAAGAAACGGAATCTGGGAGAAAATATGTTTCCCTCGAAATGTAATAGACAATGCAGTTTTGTTGTATGGGAATGTCATTTTTAGGAGACCAGGCTGCACATGTACCGTCTGAAATGCTACACCTGCCTACCTTTCCTACCAAAGATGTGGTTCAAACTCACAACAATACACAATGTCTTAATTGCATCATGCATCGGCAGCATTTAGTATAGTCCAGGTACGCCAGCAGGTATGTGCTGATCAGGGAAGTGAAAGTGATCCATTTTCTGCTTTCCTGAGGAGCTGATGGGCGTCAACATTGTGTATCCCAACATGTTGCATGTCAACGTGCCGCTGGTAGGTGTCGCCCTTATATACCTACTGTAACCTGGTAACGGTTACAGCTGCGAGTCACAATTTGCATCAAAATTTGTAACTACTACTCCTCGGAGCCGTAACTCAAATCTGAACCTTGATGACACACATGTTTTAGACTGAGCATGATTTACTCATCCAGAGGATACAATGATCATAGAATCAGTCATATATATATAAGGTATATATACTGCATTTATATATGAATTCCCATCATATGGGAATATTGTGTGCTGCATGAACAGGCAAACAAATATTTGTGCAGACAGGAATGGGTATTTGTTGCACAGCTCTAAACAGAAATGCTGGGGCTATAGGTGAGAGAAACTACTCTCCCAATCTATCCTCACCTTTCATGGGAAAAAGGCTTCTTTTGCCAACGGTGTACCGTAATATTCATCATCCAGACTGGCTATGCCAAACACTGAAGGACTGTAGGAAGGTGAAGGTTCTTTATTTCCATTTGATCTCTCTCAAGTTGGATCTCCACCACAGAAGGTCTTTGATATCCTGCAAAAGGATGTCTCAGAGGAAGCCTTTTATGATAAGCCAAGCTGGGTCGACCCTGAGAGCGATGCATGTAACTCGCCGCTAAGCCAGCCAGCATGCTCATTTTCACGCCTCTTTTTCATAGGCTGGGGTTTCCTTTTGTCTCTCCGTGCTTGAGTCCGTTTGCCCGAGAGATCAGTGAGTACACTTTGTTCTCCGTGTAAAATATAGCTCTGTGTTAGGAAATATTCCTGCAGTTTAGGCCAAGAAATCTCAAGTCTCAGAAGTTTTGAGCTTGGCACACAGAAGCATTTGCAGGAACTTATATGTAATGTGTATGTGTGCTTCTGTATGAGAAGGGGCTTTATGTGTACATTCAGAGCATTCACGTGGAAATAAGGGGTGATAAGGGTGAGTGTGATAGTAGTGGTAGAAAATAGAAAATACTTTTAACTGTGGGATAGCCTACATGGAATTTTTCAGGTATCATGAAATTAATAGTCAAAAGACTCCGCTGTTGCCATGCCATTATTCTGACGGTCGAAACCCTACTGACCCTACTCTGCCTTTGATTGGCTTACATTCTTACCCTAACCCTTACAAATCTTACTACTCATGCCTAAACCTAACCAACCCAACCATACATACACCCCAACATAGGGCTGACCCAGAAAAGGGAGACTACAGTATTTGCAGACTATCACTTCGACCTAAAGCCAATTGAATTTTCACAATAAATTACATGTTTCCTGTTCATTTAAAAGAAGTTTGACATTGACTATTATACTGTAACAATCTACCGATCGCTCCTACTTTATGCTTTGTTTTATACTACAATGGCTTGTGTATTGAGTATTGATTAAGTTTACATGCACACTAAAATTCCACTATTATTCTGAATTTGACAATCTTCCGAATTTGATACGGGTCATGTATGGAATTACGCCTTATTCCCATTGGAGAATTTTCCGATTAGGACATGGGATACGCCGATATTATTCAGGTTTTAAGAGCATTCTTTGGACATGTATACAGCGCATTCAGAATATGTATCCCAATTGGGGGTTTTTAGCACAGTTTGCCTGTCTTGCCTGTTTACGGCCAGCTCTGTGCGTTGTACACAAGCCAAGAAGCTGACAGTTTGCAGAGATTCATGCCCAAAAGAAAAGCCCACATTTCTGGTCAGGGGGAGTAACATGCCTACTTTTAAACATTAATAATAATAATAATAATAATAGCTTGGATTTATATAGCGCCTTTCATGAAACCCAAGGACGCTTTAACATAGACATAAATAAACACAACAATGTAACATAACAGTAGCTAGGGGCCATAGGCCTTGGTGAAGAGGTGGGTTTTGAGGAGTCTTTTGAAGGTGTCCAGAGATGATGCGTTGCGGAGCTCTATGGGGAGAGAGTTCCAAAGGGTGGGGGCTGTCACACTGAAAGCTCTGTCCCCAAAAGTTCGCATTTTTGTGTAAGGGATGGAGAGCTGACCCGTGCCTGAGGATCTAAGGTTCCGGGGCTGTGTGTAAGGGTGGAGGAGGTCAGATAAATACTGAGGAGCATTGAGGGATTTGTAGGTGAGGATTATCATTATGAAAGACTTTCGATATCAACAGGTTTTTAGATACGTGCAAATATCGCAACGCCGACCTTTTCAAGAGGGTGGTTGAAGGAATGAAAGAGGGAGGCTGTGTTCGCACGGGCTAACAAGTCCGTCACAGGTTACGTTAATCGGAGTATGCACTGTTAAAATTAGGTTGGGTTATTTTTTTAAACCCAGCATTTTTTTTGGGTGTGGGTGTGTGTGTATATATATATATATATACGTATATATACGTATATACACTGTATCTATTCCTTGAAAATGTCTGCCTATCTCTCAAACACTATCTGTCTGGACCCCTGCCTTGTTAAGATAAGATTGAGCTTGCAGATTTCAAAGAGGGGATGTTCAATTCAATGGAGTGTGAAATACACGATGTCGGCATCTATCTTGTGGTTTCTGGTCTGCAGAGAAGGAGTGGGGGGGGGGGGATACAACCGCTAACAACACACATGATTTTCAAGCAGGCAGAGGCAGTGCCACAGGAAAGGGACCGGTGCCAGTATGTGGCCTTGATCAGCGCCACCGCCATCATAAGGCACAGTGAGGCAAATGTCAGCCTGTTTATTACCCCAAGAGCACGGCATAATAACCCAGCGTTCCCTAAATTAGCCACATGTCAGACATCTGCCACCTTTTGAACACACTAATCCTGTGCTGACTTAACCATTATTCAGTGAACATATTTCTCCATTGGGAAAATAAATGGAGATTTCACATATGTTTCAAGTTCAAGCTTTTCAAACTTGTGCTTGTCTGTGTCTGTAATTGTAATTAATATTTTGCCAAAAAAAAATACAGTTTTGACATAAAAACAGTAAGAGAAGTCTATATACTAACACTTAGGGGTGCATAATTTGTGTCGGTCCCTGCTAGTGGTGTGACTCTGTCTGGCAACATGAAGCAGCTGACTGAGCAGGTTTCCACAGTTGCCACAGTATATCTTATCTATAGGCTACATTTCTACAGACTATCAGACTTGGCACGCGAAGTGCATTATCATCATATTGTCGGAGATATGTCGCTGTTTTTGTTCCGCTGCTTTATCCGCCCGCCTGCCTGTTCTCTCTCCTCCCCGGCTCTCTGGAGCTATGTGCCCAGCTATTGTCTGGCTAAGGCAGCGGTGCCAGTGGCGCAGAGGTCCTCGAGGACCGCCGGTACAATAACCTTATATTTTGATGTTAATAAACTGACCCGAATTCACGATATTACTACTGACATTCCTGTAGTGTCACAGCGTCTGCTGAATTAGCCGTGTGTTTATTAGGAGTAGTTTCATACAGAGCGGAGAAGTAAGATCGGATCAAGACGCATGTTGAGACGCATTGTAATGCCAGGTGTGAACAGACGTACTTAAACCTGTCCACTTGTGATCCGATCACTGAGGACGCATCTTAATACCAGGTCCGAACAGGGCCTGTGACTGTTACTGAGGGAATAAAAAATCTATTTCATGTAACTCAGAGTTGTCGAGGTGTGATATTTAGTTTTCACGCAGCGGTCTCATGGGTCAAAGTCCTGTGTTTGTTTGAACCATCCACCAACCTTCCCACTTGCCGTTTGTGCACTTGATCGCTTGTTATACTGGTTAACTTTCGGTAACGGACGCTCGATACACTACGTCCATTGCTCTGCGCTTCGCTCATTGTTCTACATCACCCTGAATGCACAACAACAACAAAAAATCTTGACATTCAACGTATACGTGGGTTTGCAGAAACGTACAATGCCAACATGTTTCCCCGGTGACTGAGGGATAGATCACGGGTATGTCAGGCCTTCGCATCACAAGGAAAAATGTGTGTGGTTTGAGTGTGGCTGTAGCAAGAATGCTACAAACAGGCATTTATTATTTTTGTGTTGGTGGCTCTGATTTTGACCCTGGGAGTGTATTTGTAAAGAGTGCACATAGAACTGCTGCAGTGCCTTCATTCTCTGCCAGTTCAGCTTTCCAGACTTCATGCAGACATGGGCATTCTGTGTATGTTGTGTGGGGTTTTGTGTGTTTGCCGTATGGGGTGGGTGGGGGGGTGGGGCAATCATCTAGAAGCAATAGGAGCCTCTCTTCCTTTCATTTGTCTCTGCAGTACGTAGGTGGAGCTCTCCAGCAGAGACAGACGGAGGGTGAATAAAACAAGAAAATGAGAGCGATGTGGCGCAGCCATTTTGCCATCATGTTGATTTATTCTCCTTTTTAAGACCATGGAGATTTTGTTGCTTTTGTTGTTGTTGTTGTCGTCGTTGTTGTTTCTCAAGCACCAACAGAAATGCTGCAATTGAATTTTTTTGTCCTGATTCTCATCTTCTGTAGTGATGGCCCTTCAGAGATCTGGGTCTGCCTGCTGAAAGCTTCTGCTTCCTTCATGAAACAATGCAGATACCTTGGCATACTCACATTTCACAATGTGAATTTGACTGAAAAGAGATGCATGGCTATTAGTTTGAAATACAGCCTTGAGAACACAACATGCGAAACGCCTGTTGATAAGAGCTGCTTGTGCCTTTACTGCACATTGTCAGTAGTGTGGTAATGCTGCATGTCTTGCAGAGAATGTGAAAGAAGGATTTTTCATCTGAGTACAAGAAGGGCAGGCTGATAAATGGTGGTGTCATGGTGTCTCCAAAGTTCTCAATAAAACACGTGTTGTTTTTGCATGTTTATCCGGATTTTAAAAATTGAGTAGCAATATCAACCAGCTCTGTCTCCTATGGTATTCTGCTCTAATGTAACTACAGTACATGTGCATTGTATGACAATTGCTATTGCAGTTCAGTGTCGCCACAGGAACAGTGAATTGTTCAAACAGTGCAGTCAGTGTCAGGTTGTCAGGTTTCTTTTACAGCTAAACAGTACACAACAAGATGATTCCGAAAACACGCCGCCTGAGATCCTCAGGGTAAAATCCATTCCACAGTCAAGGCTAAAAACTAAAGGTGGTTATTATTATTATGTGAAATCAAAACCATTAAAGTTCATTCGTGAAGGAATCCTAACAGAGAAGCTGACTGCAACGACAGCAAGGGTGTTGAAGACAACAACTCCCATGATCCCTAGCTACTTCGGGATATCACCAAACTCCGTCTTTTGTTATTGTTTTGATTGAGAGATAAAAAAAATCACATATCGTACGTTTAAAGAAAAGAAACATATGTATACCACATGTAGCAAGTTGTAGCTATATTTACATGTACTTTAATAGTAATCAGACTTTTAAACTGAACACGGCTTTGCCTGAATTCCTGCTGTCTGCAGTCGAGTCGTGTCCATCTCCGGCACTGACCGCCCTCCATTGACTTTCCATCCATTCACAGTGCCTCTGTCTCTCTCTGAACACTGGCTGAGAAACAAACACAGCCTTACTCCTCCTCCTCCTCCTCCAGTGCTAACGTCTGGATCAGAGCCAGGCTATCCATCCAACCCCCTCATCCTCCTCCACCCCCCCTTCTTTCCTTCTCTCATCACAGGCTCCTTGCCTGGAGGCTGGAAGCGCTCCAAGAAGTGGCGGGAGGGGGAGGGAGACAGGGAGGGAGCGGGGGGGTCGCTTGTGACAAAGAAGAGCAGAAGCTCTGAGCATTGCGGGGCAGAATGAATGACCCTCAGCCGCCCCAAAAGCCTAAGGGACTGTTGGCTCACTGATGCCTCTGTTCACGACGTCCAGACGCAGATGCTGCAAAAGTTTGTAGGGAGAAGACAGTGCTTCCAGGGCGGCCCCCAGTAAACCCCAAGGGGGAAGAGAGGAAATGTGTAGGCCATCGCCGCACTGCAAAAAATGGAAATGACTTAACCTTTCTTCTAGATGTATTTACTTAGAAAATCACACTGCACTGGTAGTATATTTTAATAGCTTTCACTTAGCTTATGTTAATATGACTTCTTTTGACACACATCTTTAAAGAGACAAGGAAATAAATCTCCAAATAGGAAAACGTGCCTTAAAGCAGCACCAGGGAACTGCGTGTATTTGTCGTCCAAGAAGTAACAGTCTCTCATGTTTACAAATCTTTCAAGCTAAGTGGATTTTGGTAATATATCTTATAATCACCAAACAGTACTGAAATCTTACGATGACCAGATGCAGCGATTGATTTTTTATCTTCCAGTCAGTTGATTTAATGACCGGAGAGCCAACCCACGTTAAACACTATCGATATGTGGGGAAGGCGAAGCCTATGAAGTCCTGCAGTGGTAATTTCAGGCGGTCAACATTTTTATTTGATGCACCTTAAATGAATCTGAGCAAAAACATAAAATCATTTGCTACGTTTGCAATCTTTTTGCAGTGTGTCCATCTGGCCCCACCGAGCACTGCGATAGAAACTGACTGTCGAGCCATCTGATGGCGCTGGGCCTTGCCCAGTGGGGCTTTGTAACAGAAGTGGCCCAGTCCTGTTTTGTCTGACCCACAATTCACTATAGGATGGCCCCAGAGACAGTGAATATCCCTGCCAGAGAGCTTGAAAGAACCCCACCAGGCTAAAACCAAGTGTACCACATAAAGGAGACAAGGAACTGTATCAAGAGAACAAACAGCCATGTGAAATGGACTGCAGTGCAAGAGGAAAAAAAAGCTGAAACCACACAAATGCATCTTGGAATAGATGTCTTAAAAGGAAAACACATCTGAACCACTTCCACACAAAGGCACCAGTGACAGCCTCCACTCACCCATCCGTAATGCACTCCAAACACTGCCAGCTCCCTGAGGAAATAACATGTTCATCCAGTTAATTTCAACAATATGCAGAAAGACGGAGGGTTTGTTTAGCTGTGTGCCTGTTAGTAACCAGGCTCCCCAAAAATCTGATCAAATCCTCTGAATCACTGCACATATCTCTGATTTGTTTCGCGATTCAAAGAGGTCTATTGTTGTGCTCACTGACAGCCGTTTCCCCTGGTTGGAAAAAAACAACAACTCAGAGCTTTGTAGGCAGGATTAAAAACGGGGACATCATCGTCCTGTACAAAAGCCAGAAAACTAGCAACAGAAAAATTGCCACATAAATGGCAAGAAGCTTCAGTGTGTAGATCTCGGAATGTACTTCTGTACGTCGACTTGTGAATATAACAACTCTTAAATCGATGCTACTGCAGCATCCATGTTGATCTAAAATGACGTCTGCAGGACAGACTCGCTTCCAATTGGTCGGGACCAGGTAGCAACCTCCAGTTCTGAAAAGTGAAGCCAATGCTGAAGTTCCTTTAACTTGCATTCTTTCTAATAACCAGCAGGGGGCGACTCCTCTGGTTGCAAAAAGAAGTCTGATTGTATAGAAGTCTATGAGAAAATGGGCCTACTTCTCACTTGATTTATTACCTCAGTAGACATTGTAAACATGAGTTTATGGTCTCAATCGCTAGTTTCAAGTCTTTTTCAATACAGCATGATGTTCATTTAGTAAATTATGGTCCCATTTAGAGTCAAATAGACCATAAAGCAGGGGATGCTTTAGGGCGTCGCTACCTTGTGACTGACAGGTCGCTACCACGGCGTTGTCCCGGTCTGGGAGTTGTACATGTTTTTGTCTTTTAATTTTAAAGCCAACAGAATTATTTTTGTCTCGTCTCTACTAGTTTGGCAACCTCTGTATCGTGTTCATTGATGTTGACCCATTGGACTCTCCATGCACAACTGTAAACAAATTCAAAGCCAATGGTTTTTAAAGGTTCTGTTTGTAAGTCCTAACACGTATGAATCACTGCGGGTCGGTGTCCCATGCGCGCTCACGTGTGGCTACGCTGTTCAGACTCAGACTCCAACACAAACTACACGGAAGCACCAAAACCGCAAAGTTATATCTAGTGAAGCCCGTCTTGCAAAACAGAGTTAACTCTTCCTGCTACAGCCTCCCGACCGTGGTCAGAAGACACGGAGGAGACCGTAGCTTTGGTCTCCAGGGCCAGAGTCGCTGCTGTACTCTGCTCCTCTGCTCCTCTGCTCCTCTGCCTGCCCTCACTCACACACCGCGCTCGTTCTCACTCGCTCCACCTCTCACGTGCATGTGTGCACACTACACACTGCAAGAGAGTTAGTTTAGCTCTGAGAATATCGAGTGAATGTACAGTGGAAGTTTGTGCAGAAATAACTGCTGCAGTTCCTCCAGACCAACAGAGGTTTCCCCTTGTCTTGTTCCATGCTGCTGAGTGAAGTGACGGGGCTCCGGAGAGAGTAACGTTATCGTCTCCGACCAAAACTCCGGTGTCTCCCCTGTTCCCTCCGACCGTGGTCGGGAGGCTGAAGTAGGAAAACACAGTATCAGCATTGATTCATGGAGAGACCTCCGTCTGGTCAGCTAACATTACTGCCAAGCAGGTGAAATATAGAGTGATATTGTGGTTTTAGCTGACGTGTGTCGCCTCACCGTTTTGAGCAATGCTCAGTCATGTCTATGTAGAGCGAGCACAAGCGCGAGCAACAGGACGCTGACTTTCGTTGACTTAACGGCCACAGGTGTCGCTGTTAACAAGCATTTCTGATTCTTACATAGAGTCCCTTTAAACATTTAATGCCAACATTTTCCTCACAGATCTCACATTTTACAGTGCAGTATCTGTACATAACAACAGCATGGTTAAGGGAGGTTAACATTGTTGTTATGGCAAGTAAAGTATGCTTAGGCAACTATAACACTCATCAAGGATAGGGAAAGATTATACACAAATACACAAAGGGTACTACCACTAAAGTTGGTCCCTGGCACCTCCTTCCCAATCCCCTATGAATCTGGTTGAGTGGAAGACAAAAATATTCTATAGTGGCAGTTTGGGCTGATGATCAGGCTACATCAGTTTAAGATTCTGTTTAGAAGGCAACAGTCATTTAGGCTTTGAAGTCAGTCCATCTCTCGCATGCTATCTCATCTGTTTCTGTATCCCTGTCTATCTGTCTGTCTGCCCGTCACTCCGCCTGTTGATGTGCTCTTATCTGTTCTTCACTGAACGCCTGCCTCTCTCTGCCTGTCGTCTTATGGATCTGTCTCTTTAGCTTGACAGGAATCATAGTCGTATCAAGATATATCACATCAAACTGTTTGCTTACACCTTAAATGAGAAAAAACATAGTTTAGTAGTAGTTTTTTTTTTTTTTTTATTGAAAGTTATACATGACATTGTATTGCTACATGACTAGCTTGTCATCTGTGACCCCACCATCCAACCCTATTCCCCACACTAATCTACTCTTGTCCTTAATCCAGCTCCTCTGGCTCCCGATGGAAAATCCACTGCAGCTCAGAGACAGGTCTACACACACACACACACACACACACACACAACCCCAGACTCTCATACACGCAATAGATAACATTATTTATTACATATATATATATATATATATATATATATATATATTTATATATATACTTCTACCAATATCACACTTCTTGTATGTATCTTTGTCTTGTAAGTGAACAGCCTCTGTAACACAGCGTAGTGATACGTTTCCCGCAAACTAAATGCCTGTTATTCTGTTCTTTTAGACCATGTGATGGTCTCTTGTTCGGAGGGTCAGGGTTCACAGTGAATTAGAATGGAAATGCATTTGACCAATAAACAATGTGCTGGTGTTGGTCTGTCAAATATTTGTCCAGCACAAACTCCCTGTAATATCTGTGTGTAAAAAGGTGGCAGTCGTGTTTGTATGACCATCAGCAGGTGTTTTATAAAATATGACCGATTTCTTTGCCTGTTGTCTTTAGATGAAAGTATGAAAAATGGCCACACAAAAAAAGCTCATTATTTTGTACCACATCTAAAACACATTTATTTTACATTTGAAAAAGTCAGATATGTCAGATGTAAAATGTAGACATTACATGAAACCTAAAAACAATGTTCACATGATGGAAACAGCTAATGCTGAGCATAAAGGTTTATGTTTCCAGTTTAAGATCCAAGTTTTTTGTTAATTATTGACCTTGAAAACAGTCTTTTGATAAAAACAAAAACATTGAGTCAGATGAGAAAAATAAATATCAATTAATATTTGTACTGTACTGTCTGTACTGTAATTGTAACATTAACTGTAGCTGTTCCCCTGCAATTCCCCTATGCTATGATTGTGTGACAGCTCTATGACTGTGTATTTGGACCATTGCAGGTAAAAAAAAAAATTATTTAGCTAGGGGGCAAGTACAAAATACATTATATTGTAGCGGACTCTCCATACATCCATCCATTCTCATCTGCTTAACCTGGGCCGGGTCGCGGGGGAAATAGGGTATTCCAGACGTCCCATGTGCCTTTTTCTGTGTTGTTTTCCCTTCACACTGACACAGTGATAGTTAGGCACAGACCTTTAAAAACATCAGTGTGTAACTATGGTAACGCAGCGTGTTCGGAGCAACGTCTTGTCAACAGTTGTTTTTTTAGTGTTAGCTGTGCAGAAATAAAAGACGCGCCTACGTGTAGTCAAAGTTAGACGTTGTTCATCTCTACTTTCCTGTAACTTCTATAATAGACTATTAGTATTTCTTTATGTTTATAAAAGAACAGAGAAAGTACATGAAAGAAAGAGAATGTGTATCTTTCAGGACGTTCGCCTCAGAGGCCGTCCATCAGAGAGGTCATCGGAAACAGCAATGTTCCCCGGTGTCAAAATAAAACCGTCCAACAGGATACCGATGTCAGCATTATGTTCATAAAATAACAGAGAGAAAACACATATATGTGTCTGTCAGGACCTTTGCCTCGCTCAGAGGCCATCCTCACCATTATATGACTTTAGGAGTGATATTCAGACCGCGTGTTGGTGTTACAGGTTTTGCACTTTTTCTTGTAAATATATGAATTTATACTTTTTAAAATAATTTTCAAATGTTTTTCACCCAAATTTGGGAGTTTTTTCTCGTACATTTTCCACTTTAATCTCAGAATATCTGAGAGTTTAATAGAGTTTTTTTCTCATAAATGTATGACTCTGAACCTTCTGGTTGGTGTTGTAGGTCTGTCTGTCCATCTTTCCAGCTTTGATCTAGAGCAGGATACCGCTACGACTTCTGGCTATATTAACATGAAATTTGCTCTGGACATTCGTGGCCCTAGGAACATGATTCATAATAACTTTGGTGACCCTCCTGACCTTTTCTCCACATCACCCTTTCCATTTTGAACATTCCATGAGCTTTTGTCTTACACTTTCCTCAGGTCTCCAAAACCACTATCCCAAAGGCAAGCAATCCATGTGAACAAGAAATATACAGCAAATTGTATGGTTCTAATGGTAGTGGTTATCATTGTGTGGATCAGTGTGTTGGACAGCTGAATGCATTGACTGACTGACATTGGCATCAATAGACCCTGCTGCTTCATATAGCATATAGGAAGCAGGCTTAGTAGTAATAGCAGGTAGTAAATTCACTGGGAAGGAGGGAGGAGGGGTTTGGATTCTGCACAGCTGGTCAGTAATTTCACTTTACCCACTGTTATCTATGCCCGTTATGCTTGTGTGACTGTTGACAATTACTGTGTTTTCCTCCACATGCTATCTACCCTCTCCACCATTGCTCTCCAATTTCTTTTGGTCGGTCAAGCATCCGCTTGTCTGCTTTCCCCTTTTCTATCTGTGGGAAACCCAGTTTGCTGTTTAGCGGATTGTTTAGTTCACTAATTTTATCTTTTATAATGTTTTTTTTTCCTGGCCCGTGTTGTCCGATCCAATAGAAGAGCTACTGTAGCTCAAATTGCTGAAAAAGTTAATGCTGGTTCCGATAGAAAGATGTCAGAACACACAGTGCATCGCTGTTGGTGCGTATGGGGCTGCGTAGCGCCAAAAGCGCCTAGAATGGGCACGTGAGCATCAGAACTGGACCACGGAGTAATGGAAGAAGAGTTTGAGGTGTTGACTTGGCCTCTAAATTCTCCAGATCTCAATCCAATCGAGCATCTGTTGGATGTGCTGGACAAACAAGTCCGATCCACGGAGGCCCCACCTCGCAACTTACAGGACTTAAAGGATCTACTGCTGACGGCTTGGTGCCAGATACCACAGCAGACCTTCAGAGGTCTAGTGGAGTCCATGCCTCGACGGGTCACGGCTGTTTTGGCGGCAAAAGGGGGACCTACTCAATATTAGGCAGGTGGTCATAATGTTATGGCTGATCGGTGTATATATATGTGTGTGTGTTTGTTTTGAACACACTGGTGTTGGCCGATACCCAAGTTCAGGTATCAGGATCAGTATCAGGAAAGAGGAAATGGTATCAGAACATCTCTAACTGCTACAAGCCATATAGTCAGTGGAACCCTACAGATGCAGGTGTTGAGTGACTTTATCCTTACTATGTAAGTCTTCAGACCAAATCTGTCATGATCAGTTTGTCAGACTCTACTAGTGACCCTCAGTGCTGTCATATTTCAGCTCAGTATGCTGCGTTTCACATCCAGAGGCTGGAAACTCTGGAGTCAGTCACCTCTGTGTAAAGCCTCCCCTTCACAAAGCCGACTCCCCTCCCAGGGAAGTCAGAGCAAAGTCACATCAATTAGACAGCGCTGGTTGTTAATTAGCTGGTTAATGCGTCAGAGGGAGGTGTGTAGGAGAGAACGTGGAGGCATAGAAACAGATTCCCACTGGCTTTCCTCCCCTTCATCTGAATGTGCTGTGGTGGCCAGGGTTTTGGTCTTGACAGGAATTATTTTTTCTTATCTGAGATTCCAAAACGAAAGACCAAAGAATGGGTCAGATTTAGTCTCAGGGACTCATATGGGCAAAATGTAGCTGCTGTTTAAGAAGTACATATTTTCCCATGGGCCTGACAGACCGTAGCTGTCAGAGGGTCATGGGTGGAGATGGTAACCTCTGTTTCTGTTCAAAGATGGTCTCTGGTGTCAGAATGTCCACTCACTCCTGGTCTTCCCAGTGAACGCTGTGGCTGGTTTCCGTCTGGTGTTCACAGACAGCTGATGTTGTCTGTTTCCGGTGCTCATTTAGTCTCTTGTCCAAGATCCATATTTAGCTGATTTAGTGTTCCCCATGATGACGTCATACACCACTCCAGTCTACACCAGGGGCGGTCCTGTCTTTAGGGTGTACCAGCAGAGATTTTAAGGGGCCCTATCTTACATCCAGCGCAATGTGGCGCACATCGCAGCGCAACTGTCATTGCTAGTTTCTGACCGACGCAATTGTCATTTTCACGCCCAGCACCCACGTTGTGAAAGTAGCAAATGTACTTGTACTTGTCTTAAAATGAGGTGTGGTCAGGTGCCTTGTTGGCGCATTGCTATCTTGAGGCAGCAGAAAGCGACTGAGCCATTGCTCTAAAGTCTGCCGCAGTATTTTCCTGCTATTTAAAGGGCGTGTTATTCAGATAGTAAGATGAGTCTACATAAGCAGCTTCACAACACACATACACTGCTTGTTACACACACAGCAGCGCTCCTCCTCCTCCTCAGTTAAACAGTGTCGAATCTAGAACAATGTTTTTATTTATGTTAATGGAATATCTGTATTGCTCAACCTGTAGCGCGCTTTCAGCGCTCCTCCGGTCATTGACGTGACCGCCGTGACCCGCCAACGACAGAGACACCCCGCGGCGGCCGTGGACTCATGTCATAAGCAGCACATTTCCTCTGTCACAGAATCTTCCCCCACATGTTTTTTCTAACAAAATGTGTCATGATGAGTCAACGAGTGCGCACGAGGGTGCACACACGCCTTTGTTTGCGCTCAGCGTCTCCTCTCCTCATCCCTCTGTTTGTGCGAGTGTAGTCGTAGGCAACTTCAAAGTTTGCAGGCCTTCTGTGATGTCTCCGCTCATTATGTATCGCGTCTCTGACAGTGCCCGGCTGCAAGCCATGCGCCCCGGCTGCAAGCCATGCGCCCCGGCTGCAAGCCATGTGTCCGGCTGCAAGCCATGCATCCGGCTGCAAGTCAGTCCTCTCAGTCCTTATGGTCCGAGCTCCTCGTGGGTTGCATCAGAAGGCAATGCGATTTTCATTATTTATCAATACATGTTTGTCATATTTCATGTGTATTATTATATATTGAATTTATTTTTGGGGAGGCGGGGGGTACAAAAACTCATTTGGACAGGCATTGCCCTCAATGCCGCTCCAGTTAAATAGGTCATTGGTGCATTTGCTCATATTCAATCAAATGGTGTTGTTGATAGGACAGAGCACTGGGAGACAGTGCAGGCAAGGACCACATACGTCACGCTTTCAATTTGCACACAAGCTTCTCCAATTTGCTGAATCGGCAGCCTCACCTGGCTTTTAAAGGGAATGGGAGATGACGCTCTGATTGGTTTAATTCATGCTATGCACAAAACACACCTATGATAAATTAAGAGACTAAATACAACCCCTTTGCCCCTTGCGCCTAACTTTGCGCAAAGATTATGCACCATCGTTTAAATAGGGCCCATGGTGTTAAATGGTTTGAGGTAAGTGCGGACAACTGGTGACAGTGACATGTTCTGACAGTCCAGCCATGTAAAGGGGGCTTTGAGACAGACAGCAGTTGCTGCAGCAGCAAAGAGTGAGAAAGCAGCTGCTGCTGTCCTGAACACGCAGGGCAGATAGGTCAATGAGGAGAAACGGTATTGAAGCAACACCAGCTTTTAGCATCCATCAGCCTCCCTGTGACCATTTTTAAACAGACACAGGTTGGGATTCAGTAACTTCCTGGCGTCTCTGTTGATTGCCTGGCAACTGCTCAGGGCCAACAAATGGTCCGGCACATACAGTAACCCCACTGAAATGGCAAGTCATCACTTCCGATTTTGTGCGGATTTTAAGCAAAGAAAATACAACACGTTCATTTGTGAGCTTTAGAGGTGCTGGTAGGTGGAGTTTGTTACCTTTGGACAGAGCAAGACTCACTGTTTTCCCCCTGCTTCCAGTCCAAGTGCTAAGCTAAGCTTACCAGATGCTGGCTGGTGTCAGTCTTCTCTTCTAACTGTCAAAATGTCAGACTATTCCTTTAAGAACTTGTCACATATTGGATTAACATATTTTGCCACAACCGTAGTTACATAACATCACAGTTTCATAAACGGAAGTATTGCAGAAGCCACGATATCTACGGTGTCCTGATTCCATTGTTGCCCTGTGAAGACGAATCTCCTGCAAGTCACGTAACACACGTGTGTGCGCCAGTTTGTTTTGTGTGTGAGTTGTGCCACTTAAAAATATCAGAGGGAACTGACACTCCAGTCTTATATCCACCAAAAAAAAGTGCCTTGAATAAACAGTGTCATTTGCTGTAGACGATGGATATTTAATTTGCAAAGCGTGCCATCGAAAAGTGACTGCAAATGGGTCCAACACTTCGTATATGTTCGTATTTGTGATTGCAAAATCTCTTAATGTGACATCCCTAGATCACATTGGTATACACTTTGTTAGAACATTTGGCATATTTAGAATCCCGTGTGGATGATTTTGTCTTTTTAAAACAAGAAATATCAAAACTAATGGACCGATGACATTTACTGAGCACCGCATGCTCCTGAGAGGATGAATCCTTTCCGTTCGGGACACTCAGGACAGGCTTACATACTTCACTTTGTATGAAGCACTTTGCCTGTGTGTACAGTGGAGGCAGATCTATATTTCAGTCTTAATTCAACAACTAAATGTTCACTAGTTGCCCTAATGTGTGTCTTAGTGGGAATCTGTGACATTTCAGACATTCTGGTTTCCCTCTAATTATTTTGCTTTCTCTCTAGATTACATGAAAAATGTTCTTTTCTCTCTTAGCCTGTCTATTCTGGCCTTGAGCTCTCTCCTCACTTTTTCTTCTTCTGCTCCATCTTTTCTCTATCCACCCCATCTCAAGAGACCATCAAGCTTTGTCTGTGGTTCAACCCAAATCCACTGAGAAATGTCTTTGTTAAAAAAAAAAGAAAAAAAAATGAGCATATCCTCTAAAATTAGACCCCGGGAGTGATTACACCACCACGGTTTGTGGTTAACATCTTCTGTTTTGTAGTCCTTTTCATCAAAGGGGACAGCCATAGTTGTTTTTAATGTGTCCACACTTCAAGAAGCAATTTGTTTGCATTCAGCAGCCAAATCCATAATGATGATGTGAATGTTAGAGGAAATCTTTTCTCGCTGCTCGGTGCAGTAATCTAACTGCACAATTGGCTTCATATCACAGCGTCTTTCTTTGCCAAAGGCAAGTACGGCAGCACAAACAATACATGTCTGCGCTGTTGCCCAGTATCTGACAGCTGTGTAAACTCACGTGCATGAATACACAAACGCATGCCAGCATGCCTAACTACACACACACACACATGCAGGCAAATGCATGCACATGTACACACAAGAATAAGCTGTCCGACCCCCCCCCCCCTCAACACACACACACAAACACATGCACACACAATCTTTTTTATTTCACAAAAGCATTTCATTCATGAGAACCTTCTATAAACAATTTCACTGCGGCTTTTGTCAGGGCATGACTGCTGGTTTCTAAATATGTACAATGAGACGTGCACACTGCGCTGTTCTTTATCTGCTGCAAACAATGATGGAGAGATGGTTCCCCATTTTAGATCTCAGGATCTTCGCTATGATGATGATGATGTCGAAAATTCTTAGTTCATGTTGAAAAACAAGGGAAACGCAAGCACATGCACAATAACTTTATATAATTATGAACAGCAAGTGAACCAGAGTAAAGCTGGACCTAATTAATTATTTCCATTAGTTTGGCTGTTGGTTTTATTGACAAAAATAACACGGTTCACACGGAAATCATTGCTGAGATCTTTTGAAAGAGGTGCATGAAACTCCAGCAGTTACAACTTTCATAGCATTTAGCATTTAATTATATAATTAGTTATGTATTTATATATTTTGTATCTGCCTTTAAAACCAGTTCAGTCACTATTTATACCGCCTCAGTTCCTTTGTTCTTTGTCGGTTCGTCGTTCGTTGCTACTTGGAGTCTTGGTCACTTGCCAGCTGCCAGCTGCTAGCTGTATCTACCTGCCTTTTGGAAACCTGTAATACTTCTTTTTTTTTTTTTTATTAAAAGCACCTTCATTGAATCTGCCAGTCTCTGACTCTGCATTTGGGTCCTCCCTGCACTGTGACAGAACGAACCGATGAAAATATGGACCCAGCAGAGCAACGCCTTTTCCCTGAAAAGGTTTTGGATTTTGATCAGACTGTGGCAACTCTCATTGACTCGTCTCTCTCTCTCACGCACATCACCAGCACGTGTTCCAGTGGGGTTCCGTCTCTGTGGCGGTGTTTCAGTAAGGTCCCGTCTCCGTGGCCGGCCTCCAGTGCGGTCCCGCCGTAATGCAACCAATGGTATCTTTTCGTTAGGCCCTCCCTGTCTGGTAAATGCATACATCCTTAAAAGTCTATAGCCCTAGTTTGTAACAGATTTCCTGTTATAAATTTGTAGTATCCAAGTCCAAACTAATTCATCCCTCAAGGGGAAATTGAAGGCAAGCGCAAAATTGATAGTTTTCCTTTAACAAAGGAATTTGTCTTCCAATTTTCTTGCCTACCTATCCCCTCCTCTTTTCCATCCTGCTCTTTCTCTCTCCATTTCACCTACCTCTACTTTAACATGAACTGTCCCTGGTCCAGCCTGGCCTTGTGGAAGCTCAGATAACACAGAGACGCCCTTTCAGTGTTTTCCAGTGTTTATCTGCTGCAGCCCAGGCTAAGGACAAAGGGATGCTTATCTCCACTTCAGTGTTAACACGAAGGACTCTGCTAGCTCAACACAAATTGTACGGACTGTTAAACGGCTGGGGCCGTGGCTCAAGTTGTTGACCCGGTCGTCCACTAATTGGAAGATCGGTTGTTCGATCCCCAGCTCCTCTGTTGGTCTGCATGTCGGTGTCCTTGGGCAAGACCCTGAACCCCAAACTGTGTTAGTGTGTGTGAATGAGTATTACGATCAGATCCTGATGGGCAATTTGGCACCTTGCATGGCAGCCTCTGTCATCAGTTTATGAATGTGAGAGTGAATCGGTGGATGCTGATATGTAGTGTAAAGCACTTTGAGTGTTTGGAAGACTAGAAAGGCGCTATATATATATAAAAGTCCATTTGCCATTTGAACGTAGATGAAATGTTGGCTCCATGAATGAATAAAGTACTGGGTTTTAAATGTGGATTATTACTATTATTTACAAATGAGACGACGCTTCCTAACCTTTTTCTGTCTAAAATAAATATAAATTACATTTTTAATTAAATGAAATGGCCATTATGAAAGGCAAACTATGTTTGTACTCTATGTATCCCCTGAAGAAACCTCACAATGTAGAAAGAAGGGGCTGGCAGCAGCAGCAGCAGAGACGCGGCAAGTGTGGACACCACATGCGTGAGACACAGTAGTTTCAGCGAGGTAGCCGCCGTGCACTGCTGATTCTGGAATAATAGTCCTGAAATATCAGAAAGATGTAGACAGAAATTATTACAATACGCATCTGAGAGCCACATTCACAATATAATTTGTTGGCGGAGTATTGTGAATGAAGAGGACATGAAAATCAAGCGAGGGAAAAAGCTCACCGGTAGCAATGCAAGCGTCAGACTCCCAACGTCTTGACAACTCATGAATGACTATATACAGGAAAAACACAGTATGGTAAGTCAATATATTGTTTTACTTTAATCTAAGATGACATTTAGTTGTGACTCCCTATAGCTTTCATTATCTAATATAGCAGCGGTACCGCTCCGAGTAGGCGTTCGTCGAGGGGTGCTAGAAGCAATATTTTTGAAAGGGGGGGCGTTGAGGTGTTCTTGGAGGGCGTTTGTGTGTGCATTTGTTTTTTAGTCCTACATTTTAATGCACATTTCACAATTTGTTCATTAGACCTTTTACCACCATCATCTGAGCTTTTTTCTGACGAGGCTTCCCCTGCTAAAGACCAGGCTTTTTTTTCTGAATCGCTTGCATGCAGCTTTTCATTGTTTTCTGTGGCACGGCGCGCTCCTCTGACCTGTAGCTCAGTGTCACTGTGTGGGCTTCTGAAAAGCTTGGGGAAGCAGCTCTGAGCTGCACTTTATTGGAGGTGGTGAAGTTAACATTTGCATGTACAATAAGCCACACGATGTTGATATTTATGCATGATCAGATCAGGAGTGTTTGCTGTTACTTTCGGTTTTCCACTTCTGATGAGGAGCAGCATACGGCCAATTTTCTAAACTTTGTCTCATCCAGTCAGAGTAAATTATTGAAATATTATGACTTTATTTTTTGTAATATTACAACTTTTTTTCTGAAAATATTACAACTTTATTCTTGACTTCACAGAGAAAGTTTTAAACATGAACAGAAATCTTGCTGAAACGAGTCCAGGGGTTTATAAATGAATTCAAATGAATTCATGCATCATTGAGGTGAATAGGTGCCACATGCAGAGGTTACTTCCCCAAACAAAAGACAGAAAAAAGGAGGGGAGCGTAAATCACGCCGACATGTGTGTTGATTCAGCAGGGTTAACATTAAATGAGAGAATTGATCTAAAGGAGTGTAAATATTTGAAAACAATACAGAATGCCCGAGAGACTTACTGCTTTGTATTCCATTATATTTTTATATTTTGAATTGTCACCTGCCTCCTGAATTTTTTACATAAATAAAGACATTCCCATCATAAATTGCTGCATACAAAGTGCAAGGTGGCATTTTTTAACACTTAAATATAATTTATATTCACATGGCTTTTTTGCTTCCTGAGAAACTAATGACAATGATATTCAAACTGTCCTGTTTAATCAAATCTGTTTTCTTTGTCATGATTTTTTAATTTTTACCATTTTCAGGCCAAACACTTACAGTAACTGCTTTTTTATTTTTGTCAGAGTGCAACACAGCATTTGGATCTAAACCTCTACACTGACTTATTATTCCGGTTATCACCCAGTAATATCATATGTGAATTTCAATAGAAGGTTAATATCTAGCCTTAATGTATTCCTTCATCCGCACACAAGTCAGACAGCACCTGACGGCTGGAAGTGTCGCTGAAGAAGCTATGTTGCTTGTGGTGGTGTTGGTTCATAAAACATCTGATGTGGTGCACATTTAAACACAGGATCCAGGGAGCCGTTCCAACAATTTATTAAAGTCAAGGTGTGAAGTTGGATGGCAGTTGGTGGATGATTTTTTCTATTAAGAAAGGACATTAACAGATGATATTATAAATCTCATAAATATAATACAGATTACAATTAATAAGTCAATTCATTTTAACTTACATCTTTATGCATCCACAATCTGGAATTTGCCTTTTCTCCTTCACATATTAAACTCAGGTATCTAACATAACACAAACCAATCTGTTAACTTTCAAACAATATATATCTCATTTCAACCAAATAAATTATAAAGGCACAAAAGCCACATTAAACTCACATCACTCTCTCTTTGTTCTGCCTGGAATTGTTTGGAGGGAAAAGGGAGGGTTCAGGCCTGGAGGGCAGACTTATATAACCTACGGGGGAGTGGTTTAGTCAAGTGTGCATTCTATACCATGCCTGCAGGTGGGTTAGGGACTTGTGATTTAACAGTCGCACATGAAGCCACACCACCATGGCCATTTCACCATGTGGTGTAAAGAGAGCAAGTTCCCCTGCAGTCTACCCTCCACTCACTCTGTGATCACAAAAGAAAACTAGTGAAAGGCTCAACAGAAGCTGAAAAAAAGGTGACTGCTGGACATGCTTAAGTTACATGAGATGTTATGTTTCCATCCTAAAGAACAGAGGGCTCTCTTTCATGTGATTGAAAAAAAAAACATTCCTCATACAGCCTGCGACTTATACTTAGCCCTTGAAATTCTGTTCATATTCTAGCCAGTTAAAATAGGCATTTAAAACATGCTGTCATTTTCTTGGATGGACAGTCTCCATTTTGCATGGTGCATCAAAATGCACCATGCAAAGGGAGGTGATAGTGTTCTTGACGTTGTGTGCGGTTCACATATGTCAGCCTGCTCAGCTCTCATCCCATCTCCCATCCCGTGCTCATTTGCCTGTTTACTGCCTCACTGACCTTTTTTACAGGTGAGTCCCTTTTTCTCTCTATCAGCGCTGCTCCGCTACACACTCAATAATCTCTCTCTCTCTTTACTAGTACCTCGTGAAGCCGGCCCTCTTATTTTGAAGAGACCTGCTATTATGAAATCCATCCCATCTACATGCAGCCTACGAGCACCGCAGCGGCCTCTCTTTGAGACAGATGGGGAGGCAGCTCATATAAATCAGCATAGCTGAGATATTTGTGGCCAACTTGGGGGAAGATTTATGTCGACTGCATACTGGAGAGCGTCTATCAGGCTCTCACAGAAGGTCTGAGGGGCTGCTGGGGGGAGGGGAGGTAAAGGTAGAGACAGGAGGAGCATCGTGGATGGAAGGAGGATGTTTGTCATCAAAGACAGGGAAAAGGGGATTCTAGAGGAAGGAAGACATAAAACGAGAGAGAGAGAGAGAGAGAGAGAGGAGAGGAAGACGTTTCACATACCCACAGGAGTTCTGAGTGGGGAGTCAGCTGGGATGTGAAGTGCCAGGGAGGTGTAGCAGGCAGGGAGATGGATGGGGAAAGGGTTGCAGAAGGGTAAAAAGGCGGTGCCAGGTTGTTGCAGAGAGCCATGAATTAACTCGGGCTGTCTGAGAACAGCCCCACACACATTATCCTGGCTCCTCCCAGAGATTGCCAAGACATCAGTGGCTACCGACCCGGCTCCACCGACCAGAAGTGCTCATATAGGTGGGGTTGAGACTGTAATCAAAGGCGAGGGAAGGGAGGAGGGCTGAGGGCTAGGCCAGGGGTCAGCAACCTTTACTATCAAAAGAACCATTTTAGGCAAAGAAAAAGAAAAAAAAATCTGTCTTGAGCCACAAAACATTTGAGCATTGTGATGAAGGTAACACAGCTTATAGTCTAAGTATTTAGTATATACGTCTAATGCAGTGAGGGCCAATGTGCAAATGTACTACGGAGTATTAGGGACACATTGAGGGAAACAAAATCAGAAATTTCTAGAATAAAGTCACAGCTTTACGAGAAAAAAAAGAAAATAACACGTAAAATTACTACTTTATAATATTATGACTTTATTCTCGAATTCTCAGATTTATTTTTTTTCCTCAATGTGGCCCTAATACTCCATCGTACCATAGATCTACAACAATGATAAATAAAAATGAAAATGTAAACAAAAAACAGTAATTAATTTTGATTTTTCAAAACCCACAGGGAGCCACTGGAGAGGGGCTAAAGAGCCACATGTGGCTCCGGAGCCGCAGGTTGCTGACCCCTGGGCTAGGCTAAAGCTACCTCCTCATTGGTCATCCTTATATACCCAGCATGTACCTCACCAATGAGTCGTCTCTATCGAAAAAAAATGGGTGTGCTGCGGCAGCGGACCACAGACTAAAGGATTATAGACTGCAACATCATGATTTTCATGGAAATGTGTCTCAACAGTGTCATTCCCGATAATGCCTTTGAGCTAACAGGGCGCTACATCCTCCAGTAAGAAAAAGCTGATGACTCCGGTACGGCCAGAGGAGGGGGACTGTGCCTTTCTATCAACCAAGCTTGGCACACGGACACTACAATCGAGAGTCATTGCACTGCTAACCTGGAATATCATCAAGTATATCATGAGTATATGGGAACATGTTCTGTTCCACAACTGAGAACACTACAACAGAATAAAGCTCATTTGGGTATAAAAACAACAACAACAACAAAAAAATCTGTCCACGAAATTAGTCTCCCATTCATTGTCCATGGAGCAGCTCCATTCTTCACTCCCTTTAACATCACAAGTTCGAGACTTACTTCTCTAGTTTCTGGCTTTGAGAGAGAGTATAGCTCATGTTCACAAATATTAATTGACCTTTCCTAGGCCATGGAAATAACATATAGGAATTCTAAATTTGGGTGGTGTTCCCCTTTAAGCGGCTAGTATGCTTCCTCAAAACTGTTTGTTGGGACAAAAAGCTTTGGACACCCCCTGCCCCCACACATGTCCCACATGTGTCAGACTATTTCTGTAACCTTCTGAAACAGACATTCACACCCACGTCATGCTGTGATATGGCCAGCTGTTCGGAAGTGAGGAAATTAAGCAGAGTTTGAACCTCCCTCTTTTTTAATTCTTTACACAACTTTTTCTGTCTGCAACCGAGTGCAATACTATGAACGCCCTCCAGGATAGACCGTCTGAAAATGTGCGCTGTTGTCCCATTAATAATAATCGCATCTCTTCCGTCTCTATGACGATAAGCTTTTCATCCAACCTTTGACTATGGCCATTTGAAAGAGGCACAAACACTTGTGCCTTTTTAGTCGGACAACATGTGTTACAAAACTAGTTCTTTTGTAGCATAACCCAGCCTTTACTTTCTGACTCGCTACATAAAGGACAAACTATGTCCTGCATTGGTACCAAATGTCGGCACTGAATGTAAAATGTGGGGGGCAGAATTGTCCAAAATGAATGTCTGTTTGTAGGATGGGTAATACTTTACATCATGCTCATCATCTTACACTCCTCCTTGCACAAATGTAAAGCTATATAGGAGACAGTTTGTCTCCAGTAGTGTGTCATAAGCAGTAGCCTGATACTGATGATGAAAGGATCTTGTCATGTTGAATTACATATTTTAAATCGAGAAACTTGACAGGCAAAGCTGCGCTCCGGCATTGATTACATAAATAACAGGAAGTATTTTGTATTGGCAAGGAGCCACACAGCTGCAACACTCTCAGGTTGTTCACTCTCAGGGAGTGTCCTGAATGGGACACATTAGGACAATGCTCTTCTTCTAGTTCTCGGGAAGACAGTCTGGGAATGAGGCTCTGAGGTATTGTTCCTGCACTGCAGACATGGTGCATAACTCAGCTTTGTGTTCCAGAAGCCTATAAAATGTCACACCTACAGTATACATGTCCTCCGGGCTTTATATCTGAGATGAACATCAAGAAGTCTGAGGTGTCAGGTATCCAACCTACATACTGGAACAATGCAGTAAGACAATGCTCTGGAACAACTTGTATTTGTCAATCAAACATAGAGCCAGAATCATGTAAGAGTGTCACTTTTATCAACGGGAAGGGGAGTGCAGCTTTGCATACATAACAATAAGGGCAGTATGGATGAATGGAGAACACAAACTGTATGAGCGACAATATAGAAACTCTCTGTGAGGAGTTTTTCAATGGTTTATTCCAATCCACAAACAGAAAGGAAGTGCCAGATTTGTGAATCAATGACGGCTTGAGGAGCCAGCGAGGAACAGAAGAGGCCCTATAGAATAATCATATTTTGGAATATCAAATTAAACTCCTCTTTTTTAGCTGGCCCCATATGTTTGACTTAATCTTCTTTTGAAAGAAATGAAAGTGAATAACATTCACCGGAGAGCGCTCTCATCACTAGACAACCGGCAATTCCATATGCTGCAGTGCTCCATCTAATTACACTGCTGTGCCAAGGCACGCTTAAATTGAGGTGTGAATAAATGCAACGAGGTTGTGTAACAATTTGATGAATTTTGAAAAGAAACACAAGGCAACAGTAAACACTGTGCTGTCTAGAAATGATGGAGTCACACTTTAGGCCAATCAGCAGCAAGTTCTATACATTTAAAATATGTAAACAGTTTAAACAGAGTGAATGTTATACATGTTTGTCTCTTAGTTGTTGTTTTTTTCTTTTTCGCATTTGTGACCACACTTTTTTGGTTGATTGTACAATAGCCCTCACAGGGGGTGATATTTCTCAGATTAAAAAAAACAAACAAACAAACAAAAAGCACTCTTTTTAAATGACAAATGATGTTGTCCTTCCAGCAGTTGAAGTTTCAACCTCTAACGCTGGACTGGTGGACACAAAACATGCAATTCTCTGTCCTGTTAGCATCAATGCATTAATACTGGCTTCTACTAGTAGCGAACTTCACGTGAGATAGTTTTATCACGTTCACTATTCCAGACAGAAGTTCGGAGAAAAGAAAAAAACGTACAACAGTACATACAGAAATTCCAGGCCAGAATTAAATTTTATGATATTCCTTTCTATAAACATCCATGTGATTTTTGGATAGCTGCAATTAAAATCTCTTTGGGGGAGGATAAAACTACAGAAAAGACCACTGTCATGGCTAAATACAAACAAAGGCAGGGAATATAAAGGACTATTGTGTATTCAAGTATGTGGGAAACTGTTATTGAACCAAGAGAATCAGCAGGACCAGACACGTGCTGCACTCAGTGTTTAGCATGATTGTCTCTGATGTCATACTGGTTGTATTTACAGTAAACTCCTCCACACATAGTTGCAGTATGTGAAGGAATAAAGGGCCTGTCATGTGACACGGTTTAAGATTCTTAGCCTCCAGTGCTGTTGAGCCAGTCAACCTGGAACAGACCTGTGGCAGAGACAACCTGTGGCGTAGGCAGAAATCAAACCAGCAGACGTTAACCACAATATAGGCCATGCACCACAGTTTAATCCTACAAGCCTTCATCATCATCATCACTATCAGAGGAAATGTTACAGGCACCTGACATGTATATTTATCTTCTTTCTTCACTCTTGTTCAGATTTGTTGACCTTGTTTTTAGCTGCATTTCTATTCCCGTCATACAATGAGAGCAAAATAACCAGAGTCAGATTCCTGGTAGCCTACATGTATGTGTGTAGGTCTACTCTACTATACCTGGACCATCAAGCTGATTCTGATCCAACAAGACAAACATAAACAGCATAGCATAGAATGTCTTCACTGATTCAGCATATGAAACCCCAGACTGCTGTCAGACTACCTGAACATTTTTAAACTGCAGAGATGATGGTTGGACCAATCAGCAGCCGACACACCCCAGACCGAACCCACACCTCAAGCCAATCAGAGAGAGAGCACCTAGATGGGGAAACAAAGATCCTCACCAGACAAAGACACTCACTCTCACACAAAACCCAGCCACACAAAGATCCTCACAAGACGGATCCTCCTGCTCCTCAGGCTTCTGTTCCTCAGTGTACAGGTGTTTCCGTTTAACAAGTGACAGGGTTATCTGGTGACATTCAGCCAAATGTATATGCATACTAGTAGTAACTTTTATCTAACTGGTTGACGTAGATAATAAACACAGAGGAGTATTTATTTAAAATGGATAGAGTAAAATTGCTGCTGTGAAATGTACTACCACTTTATGGTCGTAGTCAGATAATTGAAACAGCGCTGACTGCTACTCACTGGATGTTCCAGCGAAAAAAGGGAAGCCTTCTGATTGGGTGGGCCTGAGTGCCAAGTGGGTGGGCCCAGGCCCACCTAGGCCCACCCATCCACAGCTACGCAGCTGGAGACAACAGCAGAGAAAAGGAATAAACAAGACAAATTGTCAGTGAGGGCTGGTGTGAGAGATGGACTCAAAGAGGGGAAGCATGGAGAAGGAAAGGGGAAAATGGGGTGAAAGATAAGGAGAGGTTTGACAGGCAGAGAGAAGAGATGAAGAAAAAAAGAGACGGGGTCGACAGAGAGGAAACTCTGCCTCTGAACTTTTTCAAGGTTAACTCATTTCATCTCTGTATCAAGCCAGTGCAGTTTGCAGTTTGCACAGGTTCCAAACACTTACAGCTCCTCCGGTCAAGCATGCAGAGAGAGGGGCCAAGTCCCAGTTTGGGAAGCGGGTCTGTTGATGCCTCGAGGCATTGAGTCTCCTTCACCACCGCTTCTAGCAGACAAGGGCCCTGCATTAATCATGTGCAATGTGATAGTCCCACCCTCCCCCTGGATGTTGGCCCCTAAATAGACTGTGACAGAGGGGCCTCTCTCTGTAGCATCTCAGCACACCTGTGCTGCTGTGGGTGGAAAGAGGTTCAGCCTTAGTGTGCATGGCCAAATGGAAAAGACCAGGGACAAGAGCAGAGGTGTGGCTGTAACATGCCAATATTGAGTGAAAAATGCAAGGCGCAATGTTGTCTAGCCAGGGCTAGTCTGCTAGTTAGCTTAAGTGACCTTCCGAGTTCAAACCAGTCATAAGCTTAGCCTGCAGCTATGCTAACACTAACTGGCCTGATGACCTTCCAAGATCATGAATGCCACAATCATGAATGAAGGAAAAGCCTGTGGCATTCATTCACATGGTGCTTGAACCCCAATGTAGGTTTTTATTTCTTACCCAATGAGTCATAGAAGCCAGTTCCTAGCAAAGAAAAAAATAATACTCTATGTTTTTATTTTTTATATGTTATAATATTTTTTCTCTCCAAGATACTGAGTAAAGTAACATGTGCAATGTTAGCCCTTGCTACTATATCATTGAGGGAGATTTTTCCCTGTTTTCAACCAGCAGTGACTGTTGTTGTTTTTTTTAATCATGGCCACAGTCGTTCTCCAAACTTAACCATGTGGTTAGTATTGTAACCATGACAACAAAGGTCCACTAACTCAACACATTCTCACTCCCAACTCGACAAATACTGATGCTTGGTCAGTGGCCCTACGCTTCAACCCATGACGCTCTAGGTACCCCTCTAGCGTCAGTTTTGGACGTGTCGGAGACGGAGCGTCAGTTTCTGCTCGTTACATGCATAGTGTCTTTTCAAAATAAACTTCTGTGTTCAAAGAAAACTTACAGTTTCTGCGCCTTACATGCATAGTTTCTTTTCAAAATAAACTGTGTTCACAGAAGACGTACAGTTTCCGCTTGTTACATGCATACAGTGCCTGTTCCAAAATAATCTTCCATATTCACAGGAAACATATAGTTCAACAAACACAAACTATGATCTTTTTTCTAACCTTAACCAAGTAGTTTTGTTGCCTAAGCCTAATCAATCGTTTCACAATGTTAACCACGTGGCATTGCGTTTCTGCAAGCGTAATAGGAGGCTGATATGAAATGTATTCATGAACAGACTTTTGGTTCACCATTCGACGTATCCGTGGTTTGCAGAAACGTCCAGTGCCAACATTTTGTTCTGGCGAATGGGTTGAAGTACAGTAACTACATCTTTTAATTTACATTTCTCTCTCTCTTGCTCTGTCTGTGTCTCTTACTTACTGTTTCAACCTGACTGTAGTCTCTATAGTATGAGTCTAATAAAACAGTGCTGCACATTTTACTTTTCCAAGTTAAGTATCAGAATCAGTTTCCTGCTGCAGTGGTCAGTGTGCCGTGATAAATCAGATGCATATGGTATTTGTATAATTTCCATTCCTTTCTCCCATATGTTGTGTTTTTGAACAGGAATGCCTTAAAATGCATATTGCATGAAATACACAATTTTCAGTGGTTCCGCTTGGCTTTCTTATTACCGCAGCAAAACCTCTGTGCTGTCCTTTAGTAAGTAAGGACAATTTGACTGATTAGCACCCAAAAAAGAGCCACAAATCCTTAGTATGTAAATACCCCCCCTGAGTTTTAAGTGGTGCCTAGTGCAGCCAATGTTTGTATTGTGAGGGTGCAAAAGCAAAATCAGACATAAAATCAGACAAACCATTCCATGGTGACAACATGCCACCTTCAGTGTTTACCAAAGGCTCTGACAGGAAGCAGAGATCCACTGCAGAGGCCTTCCTCTGACTAAAATTTAAAAGACTATTTCTGAAATCGTTTTTCTGCATCTCCATGAATGCAATAGGGTTGTGATGGTGACCGCTACTGATTTCATTTAAAGCATACAGTGTAGGTTCACATTTTTCCAAGTCTATCAGAAAACTAAAACATGTACCAAAATACATGATGGAAAAAAGGAGTCTGGTAAGAAAAACAGGATATTTGACCTCTAAAGCTGTAGACTAATAACTGTAATATCTGGGAAAAAAACATCCAGCATGTTGGTTGACCAATCCACAGACAGTGAACTGTGCTGTGCATTTCAATAAATGTGTTTGCTTTGCCTCGGCTTAATGATCCTTTACGAGTTCTTCGTCAGAAGGCCTTATTGTTCTTACCGCTGTGACATGTGCATAATGTGGGTGTAGTGAGACTCTCCTGTCCGTAACTTTGAACTCATGGCACACTCTGTGTCTGTTGAACGGCATCAGAGGAGCAGTGAGTGGGTGAGCCAACACGTGTGCACCGCTGTTTGAGCCGGTCGACTTAACACAGCCACTCTTCAAGCCTACTTACTGCTCACTCTCTCTGATGCTGATACTGCACTATATCGCCTACACACAGAGAAACTGACACACAGGTTGGTAATGTTCTTCAAAAACACTTTTTTTGTTATATTTGTTGAAATTCTCATTTCATCCCGACACTAATCAATAAAGCAAATGCTCTGACAAAAAAAAAAGAAAAAAAATCTGGTATCCCTGGCTGTTGCAGGACCGCAATAAGCCAGTCCAAACATTTAATTTGGCCAAAAATGATTGGATGGGCTTCCTGCCTGCCTACCTGCGCTCACTTGTTCGTTGTCTATGTTCATTTTGATAATTTTGGGGGAGTGGCTTTGGAGGGAGGCCTGAAGGGACGGACTGTCAGTGTTACAAACTTTCTCTCTATACTCTAAGAAAAAAATCCGTAGAAAAACAGACAATGTCCTCGCAGAAAATTACCAATACATTTTCTGTAAAGTTTACGAGAACATTTTCGTCAACCCTAAAATGGAAATTTCTGTTGATTTACAGGACGTCCTCTGTACCATTCACAGACACTTCAAATGAAAAATTCTGTAAATTTACAGTATATCCTCTGTACCTAGCCAAATAGCTGGCCTAATCTTTACATTCTGGAGGGAAAACAGACGCTAACATTTGTACGTTACCTATCGGTCTCTGCAGACCGCCTGAGACTAAAACTGGGGCTAACTCTACCTGACGTCCACTGAAGTCTAAAACATAAGCTTTGGTAAAACGTAAATTACAATATCAAACTTGCGTTAGTCTCAAAATAAGCCAGCAAAATATTCCTGGCGCATCTGGTAACGTTAATGGTAGACAACAGCTGAACTAAACAACGAAACATCTTTCCAACTAAAACGATACTGAGCTAACGGTAAGTCCTGAACATGAATCATTTTGTTTAGAAATTAATTGTTGATTTTTTACCACAGAAGTGTGAGAAAGGTTTCTCCACATTCGAAATTTGAACTAAACTTTGCCGTGTGTGATGGTCTCTGCCTCTTCCAACTTCCGCGCTAGCGGAGGTTCTTGTTCCCACAATGCAATGCGTATTTAAAAAATATGGGAAAAACTCCTGTGAAAAATCGATACAGAAAATTCCTTCATATTAACACGGTACATTGGCCTGTATTTTTACGGACTTTTCTTAGAGTATACTCTCATTGGAAAAGAGTTGGCAACGCTGGGCTGGGTTTCTCCGTTGAATCATTTTTTTTTTTAATCTTGCTAGTTTCTCAACATGACCAACCCCAGCTTTAACAAACAGCAAAAACACTGTTTTACATTCTACACACACAGGAATAGTTTACTTCAACACACACAGGCATCATCCATAGAGGAGAACAGCGCAACACACAGCGCATATTAATAATGAGTTAACTAGGAGACCAAACAACTTTTCACATTAATAATTCTCCACACAACAAAGCCAGAGGGGCCCCTATAACAGACCCCGAGGTCAGAGTCCAGTGTGTGTGTGTGTGTGTGTGTGTGTGTGTGTGTGTGTGTGTGTGTGTGTGTGTGTGTGTAATACCCTGATTACATGCTCTGTACATCCATGCAGGATCTGTATCTGCAGCCGACACACACACACACACACGCACTTTGTCCAAGACACGTGAGCTACTTATCAATGAGAAGACAGGGTTGTCCGTTTGACTGTCCTTCTGAACCACATTATTGATCATAAAGTGAGCAAAACAAGTCATATGCATGGTGTAGTATTGCATGCAGTCATGTGTTTTCTTGTGTGATACGGTGACCGAGAAGTCTAAAGAACAAATGGCTGATTATATAGCCTATATTATGTACTACTTCTATATACTGTGGAGAGGAACATGAGCACAATTAACAACTTTTTTTGTCACAATAATAGTGAAAATGTTCTGGTGATTGGTCTTGTGACTAATTTAAAGCAGCCATCATCAATATTTTTTTTATATACATCAACTGATTTTCTGCAATGTGAAAGGGATCAATCGTAGTGATAAATCCACAAAAATGATCACCAACTCTGCAACTGCTCTCAGCTCTACAGAGTTTTTCTGCCTCTTTTAGCTGATTAATTTTGGTTTTACAGCCCGTAGCTTTAAGAGTGAAATTATATTGTGTGTTTTAGTTATCTTAATTGTTGCTGTTTCTTCTTCTGCTATTTTGAAAATTCATTTTGAGTCTGTTGAAATTCAGGCATTCTCTAGCTTAAAGTTACGATCCATACAATTTGAGTTTAGCTGACCCCAAGGGGCCAAAGAAAATAAAAAAAATAAAAAAATCAATCATTAAACAAAGTTTAAAATAAAATATAGAATTGAAAAAAAAATGCTCTTCTACATTCATGTTGCAAAATCATATGCAAGCCAAGTATTTTTGCACATTGAGTCAAAGTTACTGTGAGGAACTGTTAACTGGTTAAGAAACAGTCTCAATTTAATATTGATGTCCACAGGGACCGCCAAAATCAACACAAAATGAAAGTTACTCGTAGTAGCCTTCAAAAGAAAATGAATGGCTTGAATAAAAATTCGCATAAGAAACAATAAATAATGGAACCAACATGTTTGCATGACATCTCTATTCAAGTAAGCATCCAAAAATCAATGTTGCTTGTGTGGATTCCCTCATAATCATCACCGTATACTTCAGGCTGCTGTAAAACAGGAAGGAACTCTAGTAAAAAGCTGATAAGGTGGAAATGCTGCAGTGTCACATGACAGCTCCTTCTGCAGTTTGTAAGCGAGCTAAAAGCTAAAAATCAATGTCGCCACTAACAAACACTGCAGGTAGGCTGCAGAGGACAATGACAGTCAGCTGTCCATTCATGCTGCTTATTCCATTGAGCTGTCAATATACTGTATCTGGAACTGATAATTACAAAGGAAACATGGTTGCAGTTTGCTGCACACAGGTGCATTACTGTAAGGCTGTGGCCCGTCCAGGAGGATGCTTTTCTCAAACAGAAAACAAAATCAATGCAATCTTCAAATTAGCCTCATCCTGTCTGCTCTAAAAGCAGTCATGGATATAATGAGAGTACTCTGAATGGAGCTAAAGTGAGCAGAGGACGCAGATTAATTGAATTTAAAGCAATGGTCGGTAATGTTGAGAAACTAGAGAGTAGGCCTAAACGCTAGATTTAAATAATTATACAACCGAAATACCCAGCCCAGTGTTGCCAACTCTTTTCCAATGAAAGTAGTTAGCAACGCTCATTCCAGAAGTCGCTAAATCTAGCGTGAAAAAGTCTCTGATTCACCAATTTCTTCCTTCTTTTTTTTGTCAGAGAATTTGATTTACTGATTACTGTCAGGATGTAATGAGAATTTCAACCAATATAACAAATTGTACATGAACAACCCTACCAACCCTACCTTTAATCCCATTTGTTTCAGTACCGAATCATCCATCAGTGAAAATATGAGCCGTCCTTCTCATATTTAGGTCATTTTAACGTAACGGACTGGGACCTGCATGCATGCCTCTATTTGCATGAATTCCCATTATGAGAAAAAAGATTGCCTGATTGCACATGTACCTCTCAATTATCAAATCAATTAGTCAGTCAGTTGTGTGACCTGTTACTGTTCCTAAGAGGACTTATGTAGGTATATAGTAATTATTCATGAAACAAGATGATGCCATTACAGCATATGCGGGACAGGTGTTTAACTCATAGGAGCGCCAGTTGGCTGTTTCAACTGGCTTTTCTTTGCCATGGCTATGTGACTGCCTGCTTAATTAACACAGCTAGACTTACCAATAAGGAACCATTGTTTTACATGGCACTAAATGAAAAAGGGATGATTTTGACCTGAACCAAGCCTCCCAGGCAGCACCTGCTTCCAATTTTTCCACCAATAAGTAAGTCAGTTGCTCTGGACATGGTTAGGTAAAGTTTTTTATTTCAAACATGTGCATGTTTGATTCTGCTACAGCTCTGCTCCACAACCGATCTGCAGCAGAGCTGAGCAAAGATGCTACAATGAGGCAGGGAAATTGGGAAGACCAAGGGCACAGTATTGTGCTATAAAGGAGTTATTATATTAGAAGTTATATTAGTTATATAGAAGCATATATTTTTTTTCCACAAGGGCACAGACATCACAGCAAGGGGAGCTAGCTAGTTCTTTGAGAAAGTACAAGGCTGCAGTCAAGTAGGAAGGTTCCTAACGGAGTATTTAAATAGCAGCCATGATGAGAGCCGTTTGAATTCTCTGTATGCTGCGGAAAGGTGCTTCAATGCTTCCTTTCTTATCTCCTTTAGCATAGGATACACTGGACCATCCTTTATCAAAGGAAAAGACATAATAACATCCCACAATTCCTTGCGGCCGCAGCATTTAAAGGGCCTTTCATGAAAACAAACGATATCTTGCATATTATCTTCATACAGTCATATACTAATTGGAATTCATGTTGATAAATATGAGTGGACAGTGACAACTACTTCGCCTCACTTTATTTCTATTTATTTATTTTGAACAAGTAACAAATAAGTGAAAGAACAAAACAAGAATAACAAATAAAATGAACAGTAAACATATAGCAAACATATAATCGACATAAATAAATATTATGTCCGAAAGTGAGTAGGAAGAAATATGCATTTAATGGTTCTACTCCTTCATTATAACTCAAAAAAGAACTCAATATTTATCATATAAACTTTTGTGGTAGCCTGTAGGTTATTCCTTCTTTT
The DNA here is from genome assembly GCF_043250625.1 of Sebastes fasciatus. Taxonomy (NCBI): domain Eukaryota; kingdom Metazoa; phylum Chordata; class Actinopteri; order Perciformes; family Sebastidae; genus Sebastes; species Sebastes fasciatus. The sequence goes on from NC_133802.1 coordinate 8,539,965, forward strand.
ATTTCAGTTCCAACCTTGGTAATGAAGTGATATTTTTAACCGGTTGTCCACATTTAAGGTCAGATAATCCTTTATTATATGTTGATGTAAAGTGTTCCAGCAGCAGAAGGACCTGCGGTATCTCTCTTTAACACACCGTGGGTGAAGCAGCCTGTCACTGAAAGAGATTTCAGAATCCACGGGTGGAAGTAGAGCCTTTTGTAGTCCATCTTCAGAACATTGTAGTTTCACCACGGAGAACCACGTCACTAACATCTGCCACCGTCCGCTTCATAATCACGGAGCCTAAAGTGTAAGAGTAGTCGGATTCTCTTAACATCACGGTTGTCTTTGCCTAAGTCCTTCTAAGTTCTCCTTCACATCTTTCCTTGACCTCATGACGTTTTCCATCGAGGTCAAAGAAACGTGGTTAGGAAAAGACACTATCATCATTTTTTGACTTTTCAACCGCAGCCCAAGACTCTGTACCTGACACGAATAAAAAAAAGTCACCTTCAACGATAATAATGATAATTATCACATAGCTTAAAAAGGGTGTTGCTAACAGCAGGCTGAAGGTGCAGATTACACTCTGCAGATACTTGTTAATATATTCAGAAGTTACATAAAAGAAAAAATAATAATGCTGGTGCTATTCTATTTTTTCTTTTTGTCAATTAATCTTGTGAAAAGACCCAAAGCAACACTGAATCTACTAACAAGTATTGTGTATCAAAGCCTGATATATCTTCTTTCTGTCCTGTGTCATAGAGCTCCATTAAAAACACATCAATGAGCCACACTGTTACACTGGGTTCCTTCATTACCACGATCACACACACTGTTTATTCTGACTCAACACCACATACACCTTCCTGCTGCCCCAAATACTCACTAGAGAACCAAATGTGTTTTAATCCGCTGATGATAATACAGCTTAATCGTCTCTGTCAGGGATAGAACAATAACGTCCTGGACTTGTCCCTGCTGGTGTTTTCACTTTAGTCTAAAACTTACAAAAAAGAAACAAATATATTTTTCAGTTATCCAAAAAAAAAAAAGTCTCAAGTCATTCTTATTAATTAGTTAATTGTCTAAATTGGATTTAAATTTGATGCAGCTGAACCGGAGATATCATGTTTGTTATTCCACACATTCTTCTTCCTTGTCAAAACCTGGCATCTACATTACCCACAATGCAACTTGACCGCTGACAGTTCAGTTTGAAAGTTCAGACATCAGTTTCATCTACTGCAGTCCAACAAATTATTCTAGGTCAGGGGTCTGCAACCTTTACTTTCAAAAGAGCCATTTTAGGCAAAAAATAAATAAATAAATCTGTCTGGAACCGCAAAACATTTGAGCATTGTGATGAAGGTAACACAGCTTATAGTCTAAGTATATAGTATATACAGTAAGTCTAATGCAGTGAAGGCCAAAGTGCAAATGTACGACGGTGTATTAGGGCCACATTAAGGGAAAAAAACATCAGAGATTTTCAGAATAAAGTCATAACTTTACGAGAAAAAAAGCCGTAATATTACGAGAATAAATGTATAACTTCACAAGAAAACAATTAAATAACACGTAAAATGACTACTTTATAATATTATGACTTTATTCTCGAAATCCCAGACTTATTTTTTTTCCTCAACGTGGCCCTAATACTCCGTCGTACTACAGACTTACAACAATGATAAATAAAAATGAAAATGTAAACAAAAAACAGTTATTAATTTCCACTAATTCTTTTTCAAAACCCACAGGGAGCCACTGGAGAGGGGCTTAAGAGCCGCATGTGGCTCTGGAGCCGCAGGATGCTGGCCCCTGTTCTAGGTGAACATCACAAACATGTGCTTCAAAAAGCCTACACAGTGAAATCCCCTCCTCTCAGACATGGTGTCAACTAAAAAAAACAAAACAGTAAGGCTGTTCTAATGGATAGCATTCAACACTACAGGTTGGTCATGATATTGTGTACTCCCCTCCGGTCTGTGACTCCAGTCAGACTTGAGTACAGTCATGTGACTTGATTCTCCATCTCAGCAGCAGCAACTAATGACTGTGGCTGCCAGAGACTCATTGATTTCTCCCGTACTGCCCCAGAGGCTGCTGGTCCCTGTCCTTCAAATGCTCCATTATATGCCGGGGCCACTCTGCAGCCCGTGCTGTCACAGCCAATGCTCGGGGACTATCTGACGAATTCTCCTGTCGCTTTAATTATGCAGCCATTCGCTCAGCGACTCGCTCGGTGTGTCCAGGGTTTACCGTTAAAGAAGTGCACCGAGAGAACATAAACATGAGTGTAACACCAAGAAGGAAATGTAATCAGTCATGGTTATAGTTTCATATGTTGGTTTACCAATGCATAAGACGGATATTGGTTGTTTATTAGTATTATCAGGGTGTGGCCACACTATGTGGATGTTTGTTCTTACTTGCTGATGATGATCTGGGCCATCAGCTCCTTCATTTGTATGCACTTTGTCAGATAGGAAAGACTGGCGACGCTGAAGTTTTTACTAACCATTGCTGCTCTGTGCATTAATGAAATTAACTTTTTATGGCCTACTGTTCTGCCTGTGGGATGCTATCGCTATGTGTACAGTAGAACTTTCACAGACAACTACTACTATGAAAATTTACATGAACGAACGTGTATGCATTGATAATTTAGGATCAAAGCAGTATGTCAGTATGTACACATTCATTGCAAGGGTCTAAATATAGTCCATGTTGTCTTCATTTAGGCTGACCACCACCAAATAGCAAAACAGCGAGTAGAGTTGCAGAGTTGTTACAGTTCCACAAGAGAAAATTTCAGTGTAGAATTGACCCTTTGCTAAGTCCCGCCCCTCGAACACAGACTGATAGCATCAGCCAGCTCCGACCACGGCCCTTATGCCAGATGTACCGCTGATTCATATGTCCAAACAGGTCCAGTTTAGTCTCATCAGTCCTTAAAGCTTTTCAGACATGACTGCCACAATAAGATAAAAGCAAATAACTTATATTAAGAAGTAAAATAATGAATTAGAAAGAAGTCATTAATTCATTTTAAATGCTTGAAAAGCAGGAGATCTTAGAAATCTATATGTTTTGCTAGCCAATCAAATTGTTTACAGGTAAACCTTTCAACCTTCATTTCATTATAATACATTTAAAGGTGCAGTGTGTAGAATCTGGCAGCACCTAGCGGTGTGGTTGCAGATTGCAACCAACTGAAACTTCTCCCATGCATGTGCCAAGCGTTTAAGTCAGGGCTGCGTGTGCAATTGGGGCCTAGATGTTGAAAGTCCTGTGTTTGTTGGACCCATCTATCTTCCCTCCCACCATAAGCAGTCTTTGTCACCTTACGACACTAGCTCTGAGCACGGATGCGTTTACAGTGTAGGAGGTACAGACTACGTGGTACATGTAGGTACATGACACGCCAAAAGCAACAAAGGCGTTGGTATTGCACGCAAAATGACTTCCAAATTACCATGTCATTGAGACTGAATAATTATGGATCCTGCAACTCAAAAACTTTACATTATGCATTTTTCATTATCAATTTGATTATGTCACTGTCAACTCAAACAAATGTAATTTATAAAAATTCTAGATCTCCAGAAAACCCTTACTTACTCTGCAGGGTTGAATCATTTTGATTGCAACTGTAATTATGTGAATACACCCACACTGCAGAGATTATATTTCTCTGGACCTTAAAGGGTATATTGAAAGTGCAGCAAAACTGACTGGTGTTCAACAGGGCATAAGTCAAATTGTTGAGTGTTATTTTTCATTTTAGGAGAATGTCAATTTTGTTACCGATTGTTCAAACAAATTTCAACCCTACAGGGCCATATTTCACATGGCTCATCATTATGTATGATTCCACCTGGCAAGACAAAAGAACGAGCTGTGATAGCCGCGTTTCTGACTGCTAATGCTCCCGTGGATGTGCGTGTGTGGGCAGAAGCCGTGCACTTGCGAGCCGATGGTAGCACTGAAACTGGATGTTTGGCAGCGCTCCAGGTGGATGGAGGCTGAGCGACGCCTCGGCGAGCTGAAATATTGATTGAGAGCTGAAGCACCCGCAGGCCATGGGCTGCACTTGGTCAACACATGCAGAAGAGTGTAAAACTTCAATCCCTGCGTCTGTGCACGGTGTTACACAGCTGTAACATCTCACTGAAGAAAGGATTGGTCGAATGCCACTTTAAGACTTCTTTTTACATAGCCAACGCACATGAACATTAGCATTTTACAAGTCTTTATGCTTTGCTGGGCTAACCACGTCCTGACTCCATCTTTGTACTACAGACATGAGATTCTTATACATCTTCTTATTTTACTAGGAGAAAGAAAAGGGAATACCTCCCACAATGTTAACTATTCTTTTTAAGGGTCATTTCACCCACGTTCAATAAATAAATAATTTTCACTTACATCTAGTGGTATCTAGCCTTGTAGTGATTTGTCCAGGTTTTGATATTGTTGGCTCCACCCCTGTAGTTTGTTGAATGCTTTGTTTCTATTTATTCCTGCGTTGAAAACATTGCAATGAATGAGGATTTGATTTGTGAAGTTGAAATGAGGAGTTATACACTGCTCAAAAAACACTTAATCATCACAGTATAACACCGTCATCAGTTAAACTTCAGGGATATCAATCTGTCTATTTAGGAAGCACAAGTGATTTTGAATCCCTTTCACCTGCTTTGGTGCAAATGAAAGTGACAACAGGTGTAATGGAGAGGCAACAGCAAGACAACCCCCAAAAAGGGAATGGTTTTGCATGTGGTGGCCACAGACAATTGCTCTCTCCTTATCCTTCCTGATTGATTCTTCTCTAGTTGTGTGTTCTGCTAGTGTCCTTGTCACTACTTGTAGCATGAGGCAGTACCTGCAACCCAATAAAAGAGCTCATTCTAATTTCAATAAAGCAAATGCAATACCGCCCCTGCTGCTCCAAGCTACGCAGAAATTATGTTTTCCTCAAATTTACCCAATTGTATTGGGTTGTAGGCTGGAATCAGCTAAAACCCAAACTATCTGCATGTTCAGATTGAGAGAAAATGTGCTTCTTTTTGTGGGGTGAACCAGCCCTTTGAGGAGCTGCTGACCCACCTTCCAAATGAATTCAGTCTGGATTTCAGTGGAGAGTTTTTTTGCTTTCCACTGTCTAAATGCTGTTTCAGTTCACCAAGAAGAAACTTGTGTGGAAACAATTCAAATTGTAATTCAAATCAGACGGAGCAGGGTTTGTCAGATACAGTGAATGGGAGGTTAATTAGACAGTGTGTGTTCATGTGCGTCTGTGAGTCGGTGTGTATTCCTTTGAGTCTTCCTGTTGCTGTGTAGAGCCGTGTGCGTGTACGGAGCCCCTGAGTGGAAAACGTGTGTGTGTGTGTGTGTGTGTGCGTGGGGGCCCAGTGATTGACATGCTCTCACTAGGAGGGCTGTGAGCTGGGCTCTCTGTCTTTCAGTGGGAAAGCCAGTGTGCCTTTGATTCATTTTTTAATATGCCCCTGCAGCTCGAGCACCATGCTGCCTGTTTCTCTGCCTGTTTTCTGCTTTTTCTCTCTCTCTCCTTTCTGCCTCTCCTCATTGAAGTTTTTTTTTTCAAAGTCAATACATTAACCACTCCTTTCCTCCTCCTCTTCCTTGTTCCCCGCATCCAAACCGACGTGTATACTCTGTGGTAGCCCGGGAAGTGCTTCGCGCCCCATGTGAGATGCGTTCATTTTCAAACTGAATAGCGAGGTCCTCCATGTCTTGCTCCTGTGTGTTGGAGCTTGTACGCCCCACAGGAGACGCGCGGTATGTAAATGACAAGAGCTCGGTAAAGTATTGGCAGGAGTCGCCGCGCAACGGCTTCATTTGCAGGCAAGACGAAGGCGCCGGGCCACATTCGTATTCCTCCATCTCCTCTGAGACAGCAGAGACGGAGGGGGAGGAGGAGGAGGAGGAGGGAGGCAGCCAGCCCGTCGTGTCCCACTCGTCCTACTTCTCCTTTCGTCGCCCTTCCTCCCATCCTTCTGTTTTCTTTTTTTTTTCCTCCCCGTGTCTTACGCCTACGCCGGTAGCGTGCTGTCTCTTCCTGCACAAGCTCTGTGCTGTCTTCTCTGCATGTAAACAAATGCACACATCCAAAGCACTTTATAGGAGCTGTACTATATGTACACGCTGTGTAGCGCGCCGCTGACGGGCACGTCACGCCAGCTCTGCCTCATTGCAGTGACACTGACGTCCCAGCGCCTCCCTCAACTACTGTCATTTACAACCCCCCACCCCGCTACGCACTGGAGGCGATGTGGCACCCAACGTGGCCAGTCCCCCTGCCGTGCTGGGTGCTGTGTAGTCATATTGCCTTGGCAGAGAGCCCCCCCACCTCAGCCAGCTCCTTCCCCGGGGGACACTGCGTGATGCTCCAACCTTTGTTTAGGAATTATGTGTTGAAACTGAGCTGAAGCTCTCTTTTTTTACTTCTCTGAAAGCTTTTTTTCTTCCCTGATCTGGATTCTGTTTACGGGATTTACTTGGATCACTGCGTCAGCCGTGTCCCAAGAGAAATCCTACATACGCTGACCCTGCTTGAAAAGAAGGAAGTGCTGGGTGTGGAGGGCTGTTAGCTGCCCCTGCCTTGTAAGTTGACTGACCGTGGTGAGAAGCTGTGGCCTATATACTTCTCATCCCTGCAGTTGGTTTTTATGCATTATGTTCTCAGGTTGTCCGTTCATCCGTTCGTCTGGCCCATTCTCCTGAACATGTTTTCTCAGGAACACCTGGAGGGAAGTTCTTCAAATTCAGCACAAATGTCCACTTAGACTCACGGATGAACTGATTAGATTTTGGTGATCAAAGATGAAGTGATGACATAGATGTAAACAGCAACTTCACTGGTTAGCGGAGGCATACAACCCCGCGGCGTATAATTCTAGTTGTTTTGCCACTCCACCTCAGACCAGCAGTAAGGCCTGCATGAGTCACCCACAGGTGCCCACAGTCTTTATGAAATCATGCCCACACAGGCCTTGATGAAAGCTGCCCACTGCCAGAGGCATCCTATTCACTTTGTCATGTTCTGCGAGGGCACACCCCTACCACCATCCACAAAGCTTCAGCTGTGGAACTCTTCAAACACTCCGCGTTCACATCCTTGACTGCTTTGAGCTGTTGTGGTAATGATTCACGAGCCAGAGGACCCGGGACGCCTTCACAGCAGGCACGTCCTGAGCAGTTCATACAAACTCTGGAGTGTTTTCTGTTTTAGTTTGTTTCATTCGGGCCCGATGAGAACAATAACAACTGGTGAACCACAGGACGGCTGGGCTACACTGACGAGAACTGAAGATATTACTCTTGTTCTTCATTTATGTTCGGTCACTCCACAATCTCAACAAAAGATCATTCGACTCATCTTGCAACACATTTATACCACAGAATGATGGGTACTTTGCACATGAATAAATAGGGAGATCGTAGTAGTTTCTGTACCAAACCTGACAACCTAACTGTGGCAACAACAAGACTACAGGAAGCTGCACACAATCACTGCGCCGACTAGTTCCAGCACGTAACTCATTCTAAAACCACAAATTGCTGTTTTTACATTTCTGTTTTTCTTACTTTGGACAGACCCATTCTAGGTGTGTCCCCCTACTTCCAGTCTTTACACTAACCTGGGCAAACCGTTTACATGAGTTTGAACCATGAGGGATAGTCCCCTATGAGGGATTCACAACTTTGGAAAGTTTTCACGGCACAACCTGATCTCACGGGAAGGCGTATAAAGAGCATAACATTTTAAGGACGTTCTGCGTGTCATGTTAACACATTTTAGGCTTTTCTCGTGTCATTTCACGTAAAGTTATGTGGCCTCGCACGGATTTGATTGACCAACGTATAGAAAGGCTGCAAAGTCTTGTCCCTCCATGTCTTCACACCCACTGTACCAATCCAGTGGTGTCATTCAGGAGGTTTACACATTAGTTCATTTCAGTCTGAGCAGCCTAAAAGGTTAACTCAAACAAAAACAAAACAAGTTTTGTCTGAGGTCGAGATGTCTGCATTTAGCCCAATATAACGGAGCTCAACAGCATTTGGTTTACAATAGGGAAAAAACAACAATAATGAATTAATTATGAGATGATTGCTAATAATCCAAACACACTGCTGAAAACAGTTTGATGTTTGCTACCAGACATTGAAGTGTCTGTCTCCACACAGAAGGATGCTATACCAAACGTATAACCATAACCAAGTGGTTGTGTTGACTAAACCTAACTTCCTGTGAAAACAGATGTTTATTTTGAAAGGACACTATGCATGTAACGAGCATAGAGTGCAACCGATCTCCGATCCCTTATATGATAATAATATCTGTTTAAGTGTACACTATATTCTAAATATTTTCACCGCTTTATCTTGCCGTCAGACAGCCCACCCTGACAGGGAACTGAACTGAGAGTAAAACTTGGCTATGCTCTCTATAAAGCCAACAGACTCAAAACAAAAACAGTGTAGATAAGTTTCACTTTAAGTTCAGTTCCCCATCGTAAAATATTCTAAATATAGAATACACTTAAACGGATAGCAAATTTTTTAGGTTAGCCTTTCTTTCAGGTGGCTAAAATACATTTTGCTGCTTCCCCCGTCCACAGCACTACATTGCTTTGCTCCTGTGCTCAGGGGCAATTTTAGACTCTTTTTAAGGGTTCAAGCACACCTAAATTTCATCCCAGCATGTCTAAAAAATAATTATCAAACCTACTGAGAACCGTTTGAACGCTGGCGATCCCAGCCGACATTACTGTCTTTAAGAGGCTGTAGCGGGCTCAGTCTAAAAGCTAGGATAAAGCTATTGGTATCATATGAAACTATAAAATGGTTAAATGCCTGAATTTTGTGTTTTCCTTTCCATAAATAAAGACATTTCCACCATAACTTGGACAGAAAAGGCAGAAATTGGTGCATAAAAATTCACCAGACAGCAGGAAAGAAGATGTTTGATGCTCAAAATTCTAAAGGTCTGATCCTAGAATCGCCGCTATCTGTGGGGCGAACTGGGGGGCATCATCCACAATACACCGACCATGGATAAGTACCTCATAAAACCCAGCATAAAAACACCTGAACTATTTAAGCTGTAAGAACCCTGATTCAAAGAAGACTTTTGTGGCAATATTTTCGCACAGGCACTGAGGGTTTGTTTCTTTCTTGCTTGCTTTATTTTTTTGGGGGGGGGGATTCAGACGACTGAATCACGAAAGTAGTGAAGCATTTTCATTTGACCTTGTGAGCACACTGCCAATGCCACCCATGAGCAAATATGTGAGTCACTTTCATGAAGCGTGCTTTCAGTGGCCGGCCAAGAGTTGGTCCCTCCATGTTAAACTGACAGCTGGGTGTCAGGCTGCTCGGCTCAGTTCACCTGGAGGAGTTTGACTGCAGTGCTGCATGAAAGGAAGACACACCACAGGTCTGCGAACTAGATGTAAGTCGAAAGGACAATGTTTTAAAGTCTGAAAACAGAGCCATGAGGAGGTGCAGAAGTCTAGTTTTCTCTCAGAACACTTGAATTACAATATGCTGAAAGGTTATCATGATTTCTTTGCCCAATGATGCCAAAAACATTCTGCCTACTGCAGGTTTAACACACGGGAGACGAACAGAGGTCTCCTGGATGACAGCCTTGTGTTGTTGGACCCATCAACCTCTCCTCCCGGCCAACCAGCTTGTGTCTTTTTGCTGTTTGTACGACATCAACACACTTCGGGCGCACTTTCTCTGAGTGTTTACTATTGCTGTGGATGAATTTACATTGTAGTTAACTGGACGCCTGGTGTGTTTCATAAAGGCTGCGATGGTATCGCACGCAGACGGCCGCGAAGCCTCGGTATTTGGCGCCCTGGGAATGAGAACGGGCTGGTAATACACAGCAACAGCCAGTGATCCCATATTAATCAGGACTCTAGTTGTTCTCAGTGTAGAATTTAATTGTAGGACAAACAAGCAAAGACTGTAGGCCTGTTAGAATTCAGAGCATTTACATATCACGTCCATCCATCCATCCATTCCTGCTGCAGTTGTCAGGCTGGCGCAACTTCGGTTCTGGATCCAGAGTGATTTATCCTTGGCTGGGGAAGCCCAGCTTATTGGCCATCTCTCAGTGACATCCTGGCGGCTCATCACAGTGACATCCTGCAGGGCTGACGGCGATGGCAGCTGATGTGATGTGCGGAGCTGCTGGATTGACAGGCAGAGTGCCTGAGATGCTGATCATTTTTGTCAAGCTGAGACAGTAAAATGCTGCAGCCACCCATAAATATTGAACCTGCCTAGGGGCCAATGACCTGCACCGGCTGACTATGGCCTTTCTGGCAAGGCAAGTAGATGTTTGTGCGTATGTGTGTGAATGTTGGAGGGAGATGAGTCCATTAAGCTGCAGAGAAGTGTCCATTTAGAGGAGGAAGGGGGGAAAGGTCAAGTCTGCTGTATTTGGTGAGTTGTTCTCTAGGTGGAATAATGTAATAATAAACAGTACCAACACAGGCTTCACATTCACATTGGCCTTATATGATACAAATCAAATCAGTAGAGATAAGATGCAAAACATGAAATCATCATGTCAGCAATGCATTCATTATTAGAAAGAATGCAATAGAAATGTGTATCATTTATTTATGGTTTAAACACGTAGCTATTGGAAAGTTGCATATACAACTTTGCACTCTGATAATACCTAATCTTTTAACCTAATTTCAAGATTAATTTCCATGTGGTTTTACCATGCATTATAAATTTTAACCACAAACGTCTCACTGACCCCGTCGATGAAATCCATTCATAGGATGAAAGCCTATAAATTATATTTGGAGATCCTCCCCAGGGAGTCACAGACAGCTGGCCTTGACACTGGTGGGGCTGTGAAGGGGGTGAAGTGGTTTTCACTGCAATGGCAGCAAAACACATAACAGGTAAAGTATTTCAAGCTAAGGTAAAATGCTCAAGCTATACAATGTTCATTTTGTTAAAAGAAAACCTGCAACAAAAATATCCCAATGGATTCATTGGATAATCACTGAGGCGGAGACTTGCTGAGATGAGAACATGCAAGTGTGTTTCTGCTAAAAGCGTCATGGCTGTTGTGTGAATAAACATTGAGTATGTGTCATGACAGAGTGGAGACTGTGACAGCTCTTTAGCAACAGTTGTTGCATTAGCTAATGGTTTTATTCGCACCCGAGTGACAATGAAACAAATGTATTATCTCTCCCCGAGCTCGTTTAACATCACTTTCTCACCGTTTCAGCTTGAGGCAAAAGAGCCGATATAAAATCATTCTAGGATCAGATTACACCACATTTATCTCCCACTAGGGGACCCCAGGGGGAGAAAAATGTGTTGTAGGTCCCCATTGGGTCTCTAGTTCTTCCCACTCTCTGTGCACTGGGTATGTATCCTGTTGCCTTTAAGTACCCATCAAAAACAGTGCACATTGTATAAATTGCCAAAGATCACAATCACAAATTTGTCTCAGGGGGCTATACAATCTGTACAGGATACAACAACCTGTGTCCTTTACAGTGCAACCGTCTCATCAGATAAGGAAACACTTCACAAAAAAAAAACTTTTAACAGGGAAAAAAATGGAGGAAACCCCAGGAAGAGCAACAGAAGAGGGATCCCCCTTCCAGGATGGACAGACGTGAAATAGATGTCGTGTGTACAGAGTAACAGCAAAATAAAAATACAACATAGACAATCCATATGACAAAAAATAATACATATAATGTGAACATATGTGAGAAGCTGGATCCAGGAGGATGTCAAGCAGCTTCCCGGCGTCGCCAAACAGATAGAGCCAGAGCAACACGACCTCCTCTCGACGCCAAACAGGTAGAGCCAGAGCAACACGACCTCCTCTCCACGCCAGATAGGTAGAGCCAGAGCAACACGACCACCTCTCCATGCGAATAGATAGAGCCAGAGCCAGAGCAACACAACCTCCTCTCCACACCAAACAGATAGAGCCAGAGCAACACAACCTCCTCTCCACGCCAGACAGGCAGAGCCAGAGCAACACGACCTCATCTCCACACCAGATAAATAGAGCCAGAGCAACACGAACACCTCTCCACGCCGAACAGATAGAGCCAGAGCCAGAGCCAGAGCAACACGGCCTCCTCTCCACTATGGAACCTAGAGAGAGGACCAGATAAAGATATGTGATTGTATGTGTAGAAATCATTGGAGCCGTTCTCCTTTTTGCTTTATTCTGACGGCCCATTATTCCAAAACTCCAATAGTCCAAAAAATATCCATTATAGTCCGTTATCCCGAAAACAAACACCCATTGTTCCCTACTATGGCGAAGGCATGGCCCACCCTACTCCGCTTCTGATTGGTTTACCCTGACACTCTTACCCTAAGCCTAGCCAGTCTCACTCCTCATGCCTAAACCTAACCAACCCAACCAAGGAAGGCAGCGAGTACTAGCCAGTCAGTAGTAGGACGGTCCGATGACATCATTCTGCAAAATAATAAGCCATGTGCTTCTATTTGTTACGGGGAGTATTGTGTGTATTTTCAATGGGCTTTTGAAACAACGGGCGTTTGTTTTCGGGACAACCGGCTGTCGGACAAATGGGCTTTCGGTCAAGATGAAATGTCTTCGGCCGACAGTGACCGTGTGGTTTTACTGGGAAGCTTTCAGTCTATGAGTGTGGTATATAGAGTAGGTACAGCATCAAACAACCGGATATATCAGGATATTGAAACGTTTTGTGACACATAAAGGACCCTAATACAATAACTTTGTATAAATGCTATTTCTGTTCAGCCTATGTATAGTGTTGATTCAGCTCCATTGAAAATATGTTGTCTTATTGTTGTATTGGAATACATTATACTGTGGGCTGTTCCTTTTTCTTTTGTCCATCCGTTCACACATTATAAACATGTATCTTTCTAGCTTCAAAGCATGCTGGTCTGAAAGACATGCCGGCATATCTGAAAACACCCGTCCCACCCTTCACTTGAAAAAAAAAGAAAATTCCTCAAAATGTACTAAATGAATTAAACATGACTTAGTAATTGACTGTACATTATAAAACAGCAGGAAACGTGGAGGCAGAGTAAGACTGAGAGAGCTGCAGAGAGACTCCAGAGACTAATGAGCTAACTGTGGGGTATTCTTCCTCATGTGCCTGCTGTAATTGGGTCAGTCAATAGCCCTGTGTGGTGCTGCTGCTGGTTTTAGAGGAGCCAAGAGCCATCTGACATCACGGCCCACACCGCGCTGACAATGTGGGCCACGGCAGCAGCAGCCGGAGAGCTGCCTCCAACCAGCCCAGTGTCTGCTCACTTACTGTAGGAGTTATGTAAAGAAAAATCACTATCACCAACCATAATAATGACCATAACCATAAAACACGGACAAGTCTACAGATTTGTAGACAGACAGGCAAAGCGGCACATTTTACAAAAAGAAGACAGACTATATTGGACAAATACGAAGAAGTTAAACACTTAATCCAGGCTAAAAGTAACACAGCTGAAGCTGCCAAATTAACAGATTTATTAATTTAACGGAATACTCAAAAGTCAGATACAGTCATTTAGATATAAATATCTTTTAAGAGTGCAATGCAAGTGTGAAATGGATTCAAGAGCAAGTCAAAAAAATATATATATAAAAACATAACACAAAGCGGTAAACACCCACAACATAAATCCAGCTGTCCTTCCTGCATTTGTCAGTTTAAACTGTTTTGTTTATAGCCTGGATTATGACTCAAACTTCTTCATATGTGTGTAATATTATTATACAATCACCGCACCGAGCTTTGATTGGTCAGTAGGCGGTGCTTTTATACGAGTTGATCTATTATCTGGAACATAACCTGCTCTGGAGCAGGTTAGCTGTTCAGCATAAGTAACCATGGAGATCTACCCCGGTAAGAAGTGAACCACCGTTGTAGGACGGAAAACCCAGGGTTGACCCTGAAGTTACCTCGCTAACGCCAAATCCTGCTTCGTAGTACAGGCCTCTGAGAAGAGCTACTGGAGAGGGAAAAGGGACAGCAGCACAGAAAACACATACAGCCGTAACACTTGTTTTGAAGTAGCCTATGACTGGAGTAGAATAGCAGCTTCTCTGTGGAGCAGATGTTTTTGTGGGTTTAGTCACTGCTGTCATCTTTCAGTTCCTACCATCGTCTTCTTTCAGTCATAGTTTACAAGTTCATAATGGCAGAGTCTGTGCCACCTTCTGTTGTTTTTATTTTGGTATGGAATTGAATTTAAGGCAGCGTTTGATGGTCTTTAATTTGTATTTCAGAGAGCTGCAGGTGTCTCATTAACCAAACCAGAAACCAACTTCATTTGCTTCTTCTCCCTACACAGGGTACTATATATACCTATACTGTGCATACACGACTGTGTAACACGACTGTGTAACACGGCTGTGTAACACGGCTGTGTAACACGGCTGTGTAACACGGCTGTGTGTGTGTAACACGGCTGTGTGTGTGTACACACTAATGAATGTTTTCATCAAATGCTGTCAGGCTCAGTGGGCGTTAACTTGAGACCTAGTGCACATTCCTTTCTAGTTAAGTGTTTGCAGCTCATCTTTTTCCTTTATAAGGTTTTCACAGTAATTATGGAGGTTTCTCCAGCGGCTGCCCTAAAACCATATCTGTGTACATAAACCGGATGAGAGGGTGGAACAAGAAGAATGTTTAGTGTTGTTTTGGTGTGCTGAAAAGTGAACCCTGCACTGCACTGAAACAACTCTGCTTTGTTTTAGCTGAAAGCTAGTATATATATTTAATTTTTATCATCTTTATATTCTGACATTACACATTTAATGTAGTTTTCATTCTGTTTTGTTTTCATCTCCGTGTGTTCGGCTGCTTTTATCTGCTGTTTTTGTTCTCTGAATGCTGTAATTAGGGATTCAAGGCTGTGAGGCTGAAACCAACTTCTTTGAAATATGTTTCCTTTGTCTTTTCAGACCATGAATGCTCATATTTGTATGTTCAAAATTTCCCTTAAACATGTGCCAAATCACAAGTTTTTACTGTTTGTAATAAGAAAACAGTAAAAACTGTCTGGTCTTGAATCATTTTTTTTTCTCAAGACATAATCCATACTTGCATTCACACACACATACATTCTCCTTTCACATACATATATTCTCCTTTCACATACATATATACTTTACTTTTCAACACATAAATATATTTTCACTCGCACACATACATATTTACACTTACACACATATATTCTTTACTTTCACCAGTGGTGGCTGGTGACTCCAACAATTGGGACAGCCTGTCACTGAAAAACAAAATGTAATAACGCACGAGGGGAAGCAGCGCCTTTTGTAGTCCATCTTCAGAACATTGTAGTTTCACCACAGAGAGTTGTATTTTACTTTTGATTTGTTCACAAAAAATAAGCAAAATTCACCTGAGAGCAGCAACTAGAAATCTACAACAAACTGTAGTTCAGTGATTCACAGACATTTTGGCTAGGGATGCCTTGAAATAAAACAATATCTGGTCACAGGTGTCATACTTTATGTCGACAAACATATACGATTTTAGGGAATCTATTTTATAGAAATGGAATATAATATTCATAACTATTTTTTCTGTAGTGTATAATCACCTGAAACTATGAATCGTTGTGTTTTCGTTAGCTTAGAATGAGCCCTTCACATCTACATAGGGAGCAGGTCCTCTCCTCACGGAGTCCTCCATGTTGCTGCTCCATGTTTCTACAGTAGCCCAGAACGGACAAACCAAACTCTGGCTCTAAAGAGAGAGCCTTTTGCATTTTTACGCTACCTGAAGGCCACCGTAGTTCTCCGACATGCTTGTGAAACTGCTGGAACGTGAGCTGTAGAGTGTAAAACCGTGGTACCGCCAGCCGCAATCTGACTTCTGTTGAACCCTAAAGTAATGTTATTATGGTAAAGATGGCCTCTGAGTGAGGCGAACAGCGTTTGCACGGTTTCGCACTCGGCGGCTCACATTATCGCAGTCTCGGAAAGGGAGGAGTAAGCGGAGGGGTACTCAGTTGGTTGCAATCTGCAACCACACCACTAGATGCCAACAAATCCTACACACTGTACCTTTAAGCAAAGAGGACCTTTCCCTTCCTCTTTACAGGGCTGGATTTCATAAGAATGAAGCAAAGTAACCTTTTATAGCAGAAATACAGTAATGTTACTATTGTGGCTCCCAGATTTGTGATCTTGTGACCTCTTTGGGGGTCCAGACCCCCAGGTTGTAGATGAAATGTTCAGATCCCCTCCTTGGACAACAAATATTTTAGTTGAACTGACTGAACTGAATTAATCAGTGAGATGAATTAGAAGAAGAAAAAAAAGCACACAGTCTGCAATATTTGCAGGATAATATATTTGATATATATAGTTTAATTATATATATTAAATATATATTGTTAACCAAACAGGCGGCAAAAAATAAAAAAAACTGGGTCATTCAATCTGGACAAACAACTTTATTTCTGGTAATGCATCTATACACTGTACATTCAGTCACTGTAGTATATAAGCGTAGCTATTTTCAAACATAATCTCATAAAGTCCTTTACTTTACAATATAGTCCGTGTCGTGAGAGAAGAGGAAGGGTGTTGTTGGAGGAGGAGGGATGAGGAAAAAGGCGTGAAAAGATGAGGGAAACAAGGAAGATAGATGAATAAGCCAAGCTTGTTTTTCATACTGTATATGTGGCATTAATGAATGGGAAAGCTTACATTTACCTCTTACATAAAAATATTTCTAGAATTGTAAGGTTTATATAGTATTAGCAGCAGCACAGGGCTAAAAAGATACATGAGGATGAGGGGGAAACAATCTGCAAGGTGGCGTAGTCGTGTGTGTGAGACCCATACGGTAGGCCTGCTATCTGATACTGAACATACTGTTAAAAATATATATGAACTGGTGAAAAAAGTCGTTCAATATAAAGACTCTACAGTAAAAAAAAGAGAAAGAAATGGATTAAAATGTTTATGTCGGGAATATTCTCTTACGCACTGCTGTTTTTGAAACATCTCAGTTAAAACACAAAAAACAAACGAACAAAAAAAACCAAAAACAAGACAGCTATTGTAAGAAAAGATTTCTTTTTGAAAAAGGAAACACCATGTACATATATTATACAATATCGTAAATGAAAAAAATATTTACATTTGTAAATTCTTATTCAAATCTTCACACTGGCTAGTATTTGTCTATTAATATGGACTGTTATTGCTGCTTTACCGTCCATTATTTAGCAAAATGATTCTCCTTTAGAAAACAAGACGCTGTTAAACTGCTTTTTTCTTTTTGCGCGGGAGAGTGAAGAGCCAATGTCGTTATCGTCTCCCTTCTTTTGTAGAAAACCATGAGTAAAGTAAACTACACATAGGCTATCGACTCTTTTGAGTGTAAAAACAACTACAAAATGTACCAATTTTAGGTCTGCCAAAGTTGCAGACACAGTGTTGTTCTCTGAGCAACATCAATAATGTTCGATAAGAAAAGGGCTTTTAACATAATGCCCTCTTTATTATCCTCAACAAACTGGGAATAAACAGTCTTTATGTACAACCCAAAGTAACAATTTGCCGAAGCAAGTGGCATTTCAAGATCTTCTATAAAAATTGTTTGAACATGCATATCATTGATTTTCAAATGAAGAAAAAAAAGCACTCATTCAGAAAAAAAAACAAAAAAAAAACTTAAGCATCTAGCATTTGTTCAATTTTTCTCTGCACTGAAAAGGAAATAAAAGTTTGTAAACTGGTTGGTTTTTAAGAATACTGATAAAAAGAGCTGCTGAGCGAGGGTGGAGCTTTTAATTTGAAACCTGCAAACAGGAAGTTGATGAGAGGCCCAGCCCCAACAGCTTCATCATCAGTTTTCCTACTCTGGAAACCTTTCGCCCACGGCCAGGCACTTGAGGTTGTCCAGCATTGCATTGACATTTTTTTTTTTCTTCTTCTTTTTTTTTTTGTCGTCTTTTGTTGTTTTTTTTTGCAATTGTGAAGTTTCTTTTTCTTGAGAGCAATATACTGTGTTTTTGTAATTACCTTTTTCCTCTTCTAAATAAGACAAATTGCTTTTATATTGCATAACACAATAAAACCTTTACATGTACAGTATCAATGCCCAATAACTGACTATATGTATGGCAAACTCAAATTCCATGCATAAAGAAAATATGAGTTTTTCATTTGAAAAAAGTGAACATAACAGACAAGCAATAAAATATCTCCACGTTTAAAAACAACATCAACAACCAAAGGAAAAATAGCATTAACACAATGTACATTCTGATTGCATTGTACCCACTGTGTGTGATGGCAGATTTGTTGGCTTCTGCCTTTTTGAATAAAATCTGATTTTATTCTTCCGACGAGTGACTTTTTGTTCAGGCTCCAAATAACAATTCACCTTACTGACGCATGCTGTTAACGGGGAGTTTTGTCAAATTGGTTTCGAAGTTGTAACCGGGGTGCTTGAGCGACATTTGTGTCAGTTATATTACAAAAAATGGGAGAGTGCTTTTGCCCAAAACTTTCCAACTATCCCAGACTGCATCAGCAAGCAACAGGTAGAGCCTTTTTTTTATCTTTCCGTTTATTTACAAGACTTTGCCTCAAGAAAAACAGAACAGTATTTATTCGAGATGCATATAATCAACAAAATGCTTACTGGATTTATATGGTAGCAGTCATGTATACGATGATGTTTTCAAAGTAAGATTGAAGACAATAGTGGGAGTACAATGCATTATAACAGTATTTTGTTATGACAAAGTGCGATTCATTATTGTAAAGTCAAAAATAAAAACAAAAAAAAAACAACAACATACATTTATATTTACATACCTTAATTTAATTAAAATGAACATTTTGTGGTTCTCGCCAAGGGCGCCCCCATCCCAGCCCACTATGATGTCATAGATGATGGTTTGGTTTCTGATGGAGTAAAAACATGCCGGCTTTCATCACTCGAGCGTTTTACAAAGACCAGAAAACAAGGCCGCACTCACATCTGGAGTATTTTATCTTTACAAGATACAGACTTCAGGGTTTTGACCCAAATGCTTAAAATATCATATGGCAACCAGTGTGTGACGTAGTGGGAGCAACAATGAGACTGCTGGATATTGTTATTGATCATCCAAAAACAAGTGCTCACTTAAAAAAAAGGTGCCTTTAACACAGCATGTTTTTATTTCCAATTCCCAATCCAGGGTTGTGCTCCAAAGAGAGAAAATATATCAACCCAAAATGCAAGCCCACCCACTGCCCGGAGAAATTAGGAATACGATTTTATGAAACAACAATGGGAGGAAAAGACGAGTCGCTTGAACTTTGAACTCGATGCTTTTCCCCTCGGCGGACTGCGATGGCTTCCTGAAAAACCGACAAAACCACGGTGGCACTGTGGGAAGTTCATTTGCTTTGTTTTGTTCATCTTCTGAGTTAATTGTATCTTTTATATTTTTCAAAACTTCAATAGCACAGAGAAACAAAGAAACTGTCCTTTTTTTTTTCTTTACACTTCGCTATATGTAGTCTCTTAAATAGCTTAGAATGTCTTCAAAAATCCTCCATCTTCGTCACGGCGAGGGATTATGGTTGAGAATTTTTCGGGGAACCGTTGGTTTAAGTGTGAGCCCTGCCCTCCTCCTGGACGCACTGATGTTATAGCGCCTCTCAACAGCTGTATAGCTCTAATAGAATATGATCATCTTTCAGCATTTATTATCACAGACGTCTGTCCAAAAGTCCCACCTCATTTTCTTGTCAGAGAAAATACAGGCACAACCAGACTGTGTGCTATACATCTGTTCTTTCTCTCGTTCTTGTGATTCAGTTCTGTGAGTTTGGAAGGTGCGAGTCAGTGCTTGGTTTTAAAAAACACCTGTTTCCTTGTTGCATCATTGTACTTTGCCGTTTTCTAGTCATTCTCCAAGGAAATCACTCACTTTCACGTTTCATGGGCACGGACGAGGACTCCGGTCCTCGTTTCTTCTCTCTGGTCGGAGGGCGAGAGTCTTTTTATCTGTGTGTTCTGGAGGGTGAGCGCGATGGACAGTGGTGCGATGTTTGCCGGCCCGGGACTCCTGGGTGTGTTTATGGTCTGATTTGGGCAGAAGATGTTGGGGATCATGGCGATGGGGGGGAGGTGGGGGAGGGGGGAATGGTCGGGCGGTGAGGTTGGCTGCTGGGTTAGTTTTCAGCTGGCGTGTCCATGGGCGTCCCCTCCATGTCACTGTTGGATTTGGGCCAGAGTTGCTGCTGTAGCTCCTTCACCACCCTCTCCAGGTGCTCCCTGGCCTCCCGCTCCAGCAGCAGGTCGGCTCGGAGCTGCTCGCGGTCGGCCTCGGCGTGCTGCAGCTTCATCTGGAGGTCCTCGATCTGGAAAACACAGGAAGCAGATGATGACTACAAGACAGTTTGAAGCGTAACGATCCAAACATTGACCCTATTCTAAAGAACTGAGCTGTTTACATGGATTCATTCATAGGCCTGTTTACACTCTATAGCCCGATCATCCTATTCTATCCAGTTGATGTCATATTCCTGGACTGCTGTGTGAAAGGTCAGCTCCGTCAGAGTGGATGTGGTCTACGTTGGGAATATGTCTTGCATTGCATTGTTAAAGTTTCTTGGTGTGGTTTCCAAACTATTGGGGTTTACTATATAATGTGTGAAAACAAGATGTTGGATAAATTATCATATTTCTGTAAAGTTTATTTCTGAATTTGCCAAATAAGTGTTCAAATATAGAAACGGGCTCCAGGAATTCCATGGCGACAATGAAACCCAGCGTCAGTCTGTGATCAATTTATTCCCTTGTGAAGAATCTGAATGTAATTGTGTGATCAGAATATGATCACTTTAATGTTGTTTTAGTCCATAAAAAAAGGCCAAAAAATTGCAAGCTTGTAGCAGTCCGTCATTCTCGGGTACTTGCTGTCATTTCCCTTTTCATCTTTTTAGCGGTGCATTTCCCCACTGGGCCAATCAGGGTGTGACGACGCCCTCTTTAAGGCTTAAGAGAGGTGGGGAATTGCACATCCAGGAATTCTGATCCTTCCTCCACTGAATGAACACCTCGTTTTAGCAGATATTGTCATCCAGAAACTCTGGTCTTTAGGCCCTTTTGAGTTGTCTTTAGCTGTCTTAACTTTTCTGGTTGAGGAAACCTTTGAAAAGAAACCTAAAAAAACACCTTTCCACTAGATTACCTGCATCATGGCAGACCTCATGCTGCATTTCCGACAACTCGGAGGTCATTTTAATCAAATACAGGCAAATATACTTAATGTTGCCTTTTAATTGAAGGTTTACCGTTTACAATGTGTGCTTCCATTGTTGTGTGACATTAGAGAACTGCTTTTTCGTGATATGGATTTTCCCCGAGTTTACAAGTAGGAACTCTAACATAATACTTGTGCAAGAGTTTGTTCTCGCCTATTAATAACCTAACACCTGTAGGCTTTATTTTGCTATGTTGTTTTATTGGTTTATTTTCATTGAAACAGCTTCATACACATTTCCTTATTATCAAAGTTATTAAAATTGGAAGAAGCATTTCTCCTTATTATTTCATTTTCCATGTCCTACAAGTAAATATTTCTGTATTAAGTGGTTGAGAACTGGTTCTCAGGCTTCTTCCCAACCAGCTGAAATCTGGGGAATCGGTACCGCCACAAGCTTGGGAACAAACGTTTAGTTTCTGTGGGGGGACATCATCAATCAGGATATTTCTAGCTTTTACTTGATTTGTGTCGATATGATTTCTCTCAGAAAAGTAGGTTTTAGCTTTTCAAAAGACACAGTCTCTTCAGCATCAAGCCGGTGTCTAGAAACAGGTGGCCTAGCTAAGTGGTCTTTGAGAGCACTAAGATAATGCTGAAAGCTTGAGAACACTGGCTGCTGCTCCTGTCCTATAAACCCAGGCTGCAGCAACATGAACATGTCTGAATTGAATTGAATGTCTTAATGACAGCCTTCCAAAGACGACTGTAGTCTCTGCAGGGAGGTACACAGACGCAGCTCGAGAGCATAACTTCCCTCTTGTTTTGTCTAATCTGCATTTCCCATGGTGCCTTGAGGGAAGTCGACGTCTCTTCCTGTTTCCTTTCGGAGGGGGACTTATCCTAAGTCTGTGCACTGTGGGCTACACCCATTTATTTTTGACTGGGGAGGAGGAAATGTGTTCCTTTTTTTTCTTTTTTCTTGCCTTCTCCTCCGCTGACCTTGAGAGTTGTTTGAGGCAGTGAAACTCTGAAACACTGCAATTACTCTCAGGGTGTTGGCATAATCGTCTAGACATTCTACCATCACATTTGCGCACATTGGACTGTTAGTGTCTGTTGTCTACAATGCACGGCCTTGTTTGGCTTCATTTTAACCAATGTCCCGTGATTCTCAAATGTATCATCAAGAGATTATTAAAGGGGACACATGAAGAAAAACTCCCCTTTTTCCAGTGCTTGTGCACATACATGTAGGTATCTGGAGGGCCTACCAACCCACAAACTGTGAAATAAGACAACCCAGTCGGTGTTTTGTGAGCTGTCTAGATCAGAAAACATGTGATTCAACAAGCCTTTCAGATTTGGTTCCCCTTCCTATGTCACATGTAGCCAATGAGAGCAGACGGGGCTTAAAGAGACAGGCGCTAAAACGGAGCGTTTCCAACATTAAAGCATGTAAACATGTTCTTGTAGAAACCCAAAATACAATTATGAATCTGGAAATGAGCACGATGTGTGCCCTTTAAAGTTTTATCGTATCTTGAAAGATATTATTAAATTGACAGATTCTTGAATCGACGTGTGAGCTAACTGACCTGAGCCGAGTATTTTGCGCGAAGACGACCGGCCTCGCAGCCTTTATCGCAGACTCTGAGCTGCCGGGCCTGCTCCAGCTCCCGCTTCAGGCGGATCCGCGACTCGTTGGCTTCCTTCATCTTCTTCTCGCTCTCGGCTCGCAGGCGCTCGATTTCCTTCCTCAGGTTTCGCTTCGCCTCGGTCGCCTCCCGCAGCTTCTCCTTCTTGGCCACCCGCAAGAACTCCAACTCCTGGGAAGAAGAAGAAGAGATCGTAAGAAGTGAGCATCAAAGAGAGGGTCTGTCTTTTTATGGGGTTTATACAATTATGATGCAATTAATCACTTGGGGAAAGTTTTTTACATAATTTGAATGCATCATTGAGAAGATTCGGTGTCCCGTGATGCTTATACAACCGTTGTGAAATGTCAGTGGATATATCTGTCTGTCACATGGCTGTTTTGCTTTGTTTCTCTGAGATGTTGACACCCCAGAGCAGTGCTTTGTTACAGGAGGCTGCAGTGTTCATGTCAGTGTTTACATTGAGCAAAGTCAGGGGCTAGGGCAATGTGTGGGCTGACACAAGTTAGGTTTCCTTCCTCTGAATCACTGGAAGAAAGAGTGTGCGTGTGTGTGTGTTGTGGAAACACGTCCATAGCCTTCTCATGAGAACCTAGCAGTTGAAACAAACAGCTTTGTTCGTTCCTACAAAAAGAGTGAAAGGAATCAGTCTCCAGATACCCAGATGTGTGAGCACAAGATTTCATGATATGTCTCCTTTATTAAAGTAAGACCACTTTTCATTTAGCTGGTAGGTCGGTTGGATTTCGTTGCCTCTCCACAGCTCCTCTGAACACTGATGGAAAGTGAAAGTGGAATGCTGTCCGGCTGGAATTGCTTTTTCCCTGCTCAGGATGCATTTCGTGCTGCTCACCCACACAGACTCCTTCGTCGGCATTTTCTTGTTCTCAGTCCAAGACCAAAAATAAAAATGGAAGTCTGGCCTTTCCCTTTGCAGGAACATCCGCTCTCATTGTTATCACTTGCCAACTCACGCTAAGCTTTGCTGACAGTGATAATGACTTCTAATCCACTTCTGCATTTTGATGCCTAAGCTAAAGTCATTTCCTCAGCGCGCCAACTTTTGAAAACTTTTTTGTCTAGTCTCGATTCGGAGAACGTAGGGGGGGGAAGCTTAAAGTTCATATGAGCTGCCATGTGATACTAGAACTGGGAAATCCCTTTCTCTCTCAGCCAACAGTGATGCATTCACTCAAATTAAATCATATACTATGTGTATATATAGCGTATCGGTGTGAGAATGGAGACACTTAATCACCAGGGTTGTAGCTCTAAATCCTTATGGCTATATCCAGTGATATCAGGCTGTCGCTACGGGCAACGTTTGTCACTGTTTGTATGACAAGAAGAGACGATCACAACTTCTATACAGAGACACACTGACAAACCTGACTGGTTGGTGGCCTTGAATGACACAGAGGTTAGTTTAGGTGAAGCACTTTGCTCCTATATGTGGTGTGAAGGTTTTAAATGCATTCTAAATCCCTAAGTTGTCTTTGGCAGAGCTGTTTTAAAAAAAGTCTTGAGTCTCTAGTCAATCAAAACAAGTCCAAGTCAAGTCTTGAGTCCAACCACAGTCTCAATTCAATAAAGACGAGTCCAAGTCAAGTCTAAAAGTCTAAAACAAAGTCATATCTCAAGTCAGTTGAGACAATTTTCAAGCAAAGTCTCGAGTCAGTCGAGACAAGTCACAAATTACAAGTCAAGATGTAACCGTTTCTGGTTGAGCATTAAAATGACAGAGCAGTATGACAACGTTTTCCTTTCAAATCTGAATAGTGAATTAATAGTGCAGAGATGTCTCAGAATCCATGACTTAAAAAACAAACAAACAAAAAGTCTTAGGTCTTAAGTAAGGTCAAGTCTTGTGTCAAGTGTCAAACCAGTTAAGTCAAGGTCAAGTTGTTTCAAAGTCTACAGCTTTGTGGCTCTCTGGCTTGTTGGAAGTTGTATTTTGTCTCTCTTAATGGAGCTCGGCTAGCAGTTTCCCTCCGCTTCCAGTCTTTGTGCTAAACTGGATTAAATCTTGGACCTTTTCTGTGTACTTAACGCACACACGTGAAACTCGGCGTTCTCGTTTGACAAGGGGAAAGATGACGAACGAGCATATTTCAGAGAAACGTCATTGCTTTTCGTACCTGTTGGAGGCTGCGTTTGGCCTGCAAGGCCGATCCCAATTTCTCCTCCTGCTTCACCCTCATCTTAACAATCTCGTGCAGAAACTTCTCCTTCGACTCTTTGGAGTCCAGTCCGCTGTCCAGCGCCTGCCTCAGGCTCTCCAGCTCCGACTCCAGCCCCAGCTCTGAAGGGGTCACGGGGGCTGCTGCGACGGGCGCGGCCGTGGGGACGGCGCCCTCGGCCGACGTGACGGTGCAGACGGGGCCCTGGGCGCCCGGCGAGCTCAAGTCCTTGGCTGAGCTGCTGGACGAGGTGAAGGATGGCGACGACAGGGAGGACAGGGACGAAGTGACTGTTGGGAGACACCAGAGACACGAGAGAGGGTGAGATTTGTGGATAGTTGTAGTCGTCAAGACCCCTAGCTATCTGGTCGAGCCCCGTAAAGAACTAAACATGTCTAGTTGCTGGTATTGAGTTCTTTGCTTACATTCGTCGCGGCTCTCCACCTCGATATCCACCTCAGAGTCCTTGTCTTCCTGAGGTGGCGGCGGCGGTGGCGGCAGCGGCAGCTTGCTGGCAAGTGAGGATGGAGGGCAGGGGGACTCTGGCACCGGGGGCAGGAGCTCCTCTGTGGCTCTTCTCTTGCGAGGCCTGGAGTTGGCGTTGGCGCCCTCGCCTGGGGGTTCACCTCCGCTCGGATGCGAAGTGCTGGGTACCGACGGGGACAGGGGACCCACCTTCCCCAGGGGCAGCGGCGTGAGGGCGACATTGGGGGCCACAGCTTTCTCCAGGCTCTTATAGTTGTAGAAGCTAAAAAGAGGAAAACCAGACAATTGTAACTACATGACGGTTATGAACAATAACATAAATCAAGGTTACTTCATTTAACAAGAGCTGCATTCTACCATGCAAATAAACACAGCCAGTACCAGATTGTATGGTCTGGTTTGAACTGCCTTGCCAACCAGGGTAGAGAAACATTTCTAAAATAAAGTGCCTGCAGCTCTTTCCTCCCACTTCATGAGAAACTGGGCAGATCAACTGTGATATGGTGCAGCCTGCACCGGCAGCGCCATGCCAAGTGGGTGCCCACAGAATGAGTGTGTGTGAATGGCGGAGCGTGGGAGGCTGTGGTATAGTCAGACTTGACCCCTCTGACACCAGCCCACCCAGACAAGTGAGAGAGCATGCTGGCAGCTCATCAGATCCAGCTGAACAAAATGGCTGCCATCTCTCTCGCTTCTCTTTAAGAGCCCAGATATTGCATTGTTTTGTAATGTGTGCTGTTTGGTGAGAGTGACGTCCATTTTGGACCCCGGTTGCTGGGCTCACCTGTCTCTCAGCAGGGCCAGGGGGTGATTGGATGGCTCCTTATCACCAGCAGAGATGTGGGGGGACCAGGGTCTGAAAGCTGAGGGCCTCTGTCTCGGCTGGATGCAGTTTAGCCCCTGGAAAAAAGAATGATAATACTTTAAATCACAAGTAATAAATGAGATGTTAACAGTTGTTTTGGTATACTGTTAGAGCCGGACATCGTTTCAAACGTTGGGATGCTTATGTCGATATCTTCGTACTATACTTTAAAGGGACTATTTGTAACTTTCAGAAATGCTTCTTAACAGCGACACCTGTGGCCGTGAAATCAACGAAAGTCAGCGTCGGGCTCGCGCTTGCTCACTCTCAATATACCTGAACGAGCATCACTCAAAACAGTGAGGCGACACACGTCAGCTAAAACCACAATATCACTCTATATTTCAGCTGCTTGGCAGTAATGTTAGCTGACCAGACCAAGGTCTCTCCATGAACATGATTTAGATCTGATCCTAGTGTTGGCTTTTCCTGCCGTGCAGGCTGAGGCAGCGGGGCTCTGCAGCGTGTCTCCCTGCTCTCTCCGCCCGCAGCCGGAGAGAGCAGAGGAGACACCGGCACCCGGTCGGTAACGAGAAGACAACGTAACTCTCTGTAGAGCTCGGTCACTTCACAAGACACGGGAAACCTCTGTTGGTCTGGAGGAGCTGCAGCAGTTATTTCTGCACAAACGTCCCCTGTACATTCACTAGATATTCTCAGAGCTAAACTAACTCTTCTGCAGTGTGGAGTGAGCGCGCGTTCACGTCTAGAGGTGGAGCGAGCTGAGCTGTCTGAGTGAAGGCGAGCAGGCAGAGGAGGAGGGTACAGCGGCTACACGCGAACGCGCATGTGTGACGACCCGCTACATTTATACGCTTACAAAGTTACAAATAGTCCCTTTAACTGTCATAAACACAAACATGTTATTCTACAAATTCCTTTTTTCATTTAACAAAAGAAGCAAAAACTTGTTCAAGCTGTTTGCCTAATTCAAAATACAGTGTCTAATATTGTAGGACATTCTGATTTAAATCAGGGAAATATCTGATTAAAGAATAAGTAAACAGTATTATGAATCTAATGAGACATCTGACGCTAATTTGCAGTACCTGACAATTTTGAAACGTTGTGCTACGGACACATTTCGGGGGAACAAAGTATTGAGGTCTGATACCCAGCCCTAGTGTACCAGCTGCAGAAATAGTTTTATGATGTTCTTCTATCATTATTACCTCCGCCAAGGAGGCTCGTCTGTTTGTCAGTAGGATTACAGAAAAATTTACCGGCCCGATTTTCATGAAACTTGGTGGAAAGGTGTAGCACAGGCCGAGGAAGAACCCTTTACATTTTTGTGAGGATTGGCCTTGTCGAAGATCTGCGCCCTCTAAGTGCAAGTCTTCTTTGCATTTGGTTGTCGAATTTCAGTGTAAAGTGGCTGATCCACACATAAGTTCTGTTTGATTTGTACCTTAGAAGTGATTTGTTGTGAAAGCTGCCTTTGACCTTGGGTAAGGTCCAGGCTCAGACAGTAGAATATTATTTCAGGGCTTTATTTGTGATTATAAATAGTCACGTATTACTGTTACAGAGTGCTTCAGGTTGCAGTAAATGTTTGCACCAGTCCGTTGATTAAAAGGGTGTGAACGTGTCATCGTCAATCTAAATGGTGCCGTAGAGATTGATGTGTTATGTGACTTGGAGGGGTCAGCGTGAAGATTAATTGTTGAAGACATTCTAAGTATATCTGCATAGTGGATTTTTTCTTTTTAGGGAATATTGATCTTCACAGGGGACCATCCATCATTATATTGTGGTTATATTCTGTTACACCGCTCTCTCAAACTTCTGCTCCGTCTCAGTAAGTGAATCTGCGGGGGTCGTGGCGTCTACGGTTACCCTCTGTTAGCGTGGCTTGCCAAATCTAAATTTAAGCGTCACCCTCATCCGAAAACTTCTGTATAATATTACATGACATCTCATCTCATGCTCCATGCATCATTGTCATCGTCATCTCCTCCTCTTCCTCCCCGAGCTTAGCAACAGCAACAGCAACACCAACACCAACACCAACCTTATTGGAGGCGGACAGGGACTGGAGCCAGTCGTGCTGCTTCTCTTTGTCCGCCAGCAGGGATTGCGATGGGAAGTCTTCATGTTTGGGCTTTTTCATCGGGATGGGATCAGACGCCTGGAGGAAAAGAAGGACATTTGATTTTAGATTTTAAAAAAAATTAAAAATTTAATTCTTACAAAGACATTATGTGCTCATATAAACTTATGACCGGGACTTCCTTCAGTCTGTACTACGTCGATTATTTTCCCCTCATGATGTGAATGCACAGGTTGTCAACTTGGCAGCTGGCTAAAGGCTGTCACACTACAATGTCAGTGAACTGAGAATGCACCCAATACTGTCAGACAGACCAATAACCGCGTGTGTGTGTGTGTGTGTGTGTGTGTGTGTGGGTGCGGGTGTGTGTGTGTGTGTGTGTGTGAGACGATGCCTGATGCAGGAGTGCCAGCGGAGGTGTTTGATAGTGTGTTTAAATGTAGGTGTGTTGTTGACTTTGTCACAAGCACAATCCAATACAGCTAGGTGTGTTTGCTCATAGGCAGCCAAGAGAGGAGGCTAGAGGTGACTGGGGCAGTGTGTGTGTGTGTGTGTGTGTGTGTGTGTGTGTGTGTGTGTCTATCACAGTGTGTCTGTCTGTCTATCACACACAGATACACTCATTCAGACAAACAAGTAAGGGTTTGTTTCTCTTCCCCCCCGTTAGGCTGGCTTTGTGGCTATGACCTCAGCCTCTCCAAGCTGTGGCTGTCACTAGCTGCCACACACACACACACACACACACACACACACACACACACATACATACATACATACATACATACATACATACACACACGCAACTAAGAGCAATTGCAATGCATTATTGATTGAACAAAGGAAATGAATTATCCAACTTTAAAGGGGACA
The DNA here is from genome assembly GCF_043250625.1 of Sebastes fasciatus. Classification (NCBI taxonomy): domain Eukaryota; kingdom Metazoa; phylum Chordata; class Actinopteri; order Perciformes; family Sebastidae; genus Sebastes; species Sebastes fasciatus. The sequence continues at coordinate 8,569,347 of NC_133802.1, forward strand.
TATCATGAAAAAAACTCTTTTTCAGTGCTTGTGCACAAACATCTGGATATCTGGAGTGTCTACCAACCCACAAACTGTGAAATAATTCAGATTTGGCTCCCCCCTCCTATGTCATATGCAGGCTCATTAGAATATAGCGCAGACAGAGGATGAATACAAGTATATTCAGACAGACAGGATGAGAAAAATAATACACTTTTTGAACATTAAAGAATCTAAACATGTTTTAGTAGAAACCCGGAGTAAGGGATAATGTACAGCGAGCCGGTCATTGTTGTTTAAGCAGACCGTTGCTTATTCGGACAACTTTCAGACTTTAAGTTGTTACGGACACATTGTTTAAAAGAACCGTTACCACATAAATTTGCATTAAATGGGAATGCAAAAATACAAAAATATCTTTTTTTTTTAATTGCTAGTAGTGATGTGATTTGGCACTATTCAGCAGCAACATGTGGAGGAAAGCTACATGATTCTTACTGACTACTGAAACTAAGTTCCACTTCTTCCTACAACAGCTCTGGAATAATCTTCTACATGTTTTTTTTCACTCTATCTCAGCGTTTAGAGGTCATGCGTTGAAGAGGAGGTCTCATATGTAATGCAGATCTGGGCTGGCTCTGTCGAAGCAACTATATTACTAGAGGGGATGTATTCACTCATACAGCTCTCTCTCTCTCTCTCTCTCTCTCTCTCTCTGGTTCACTCCGTGGTGTTCTCTCGCTCTTATTTTGTCTCTGAGGATTTCCCTCAGGAATCAACAGCGTGCAGCCAGCGAACTGCTTCAGTGCACACACACACACACACACACGCGCACACCTCCTCCTGCGTGGTGTCAACAGGTGGTCATTTGAAATGGGGTTAGATACTCTCTCTCTCTCTCTCTCTCTCTCTCTCTATCTATCTATCTGTGCCTCTCTCAGCCGTGTTGGCAGTGTGTCACGCTGTGCCACATGTCTGTGTAATCAGAGCTGCTCTCACAGGAAAGTAGCGTGGCTAGACGAACAAATACCGCTGAGGTCTGCCGATGTGACAGCTGTCCTCAATCCACCACCACCACCGCCACGGCCCCGATGTACAACTCCGTGACTTTCAATGACTTTCCACGACGACATCAGAGCGTGCTTCCAATGTGACCGAGAACATTCTTCGCTGTCTGGTCTGCTATAGTACACCTCTAGAAGTTTCATGATGTAAGAGAAAACTATTTCTTTAAGGCCTGATCTCAGAGGAACACTTTGAAATCTTTGGTTCCTTTTAAAGAGGTCCTTCAAAGACAAAGTAGAAAAGTAAACACCTAAATGTGTATTTTTGGGGTGGCTGTAGCTCAGTAGGTAGAACGGGTCGTCCTTTAACCACAAGGTTGGCGGTTCGATCCCCGGCTCCTACAATCTGCACGTCGAAGTGCCATTGAGCGAGACACTAAAAGCAGCCCACTGCTCCTAAAATACTTAGGACGGGTTAAATGCAGAGGTCAAATATCATGTATGTACCTGTATGCATATGATGAATGTAATAAAGGTTTAAGGAAAAAGCTCAAAATCTCAAAATAAAGCCTTTAAAGATCTCAAATAGGGGAGATTAGACACCAGGACCTTGTTTGAAGAGCTAATTCAATAATAATAATAAAAAAAATTGCCCCATCTTTGGAGGTCTTTATGAAGACGTAGGTACTCCAAGGACCAAAGTGAAACCTGCTGCCTTGTATTTGTCTACTCCTTTGTATACAAGCTGAATCTATCAGAGTGTCTACTCTGAGCTATTATTTCATCTCAATCACAGTTTTTCTAAAAAACATTTTGGGTCAAAATGTCCACACATTTATCTCTTATCATTGCAAAGCACTGATTTATAGGATTTATTGTCTGAGCTCATTCAGTAAATGAATCCAGCACAATCTTGTCTTGTGGTAATTTGCGGTATTTTCTTTGGCTTAGGTTTTATTAAAAACACGGGTGAAAGTGAAAAACAAATCGGTTGTGTCGTGTTGCATCAATAGATGCATGTCAATTGATGTCTGTAGCACAGACACTAGACGCCCCATACAGAGACAGGAAAAGAGTACAGTATACAGTAGAGTAGCCGGGATGTGCCGATCCGGGGAGTGAATGTGTTAAATTGCTGATTTTATGGCGAGTTGAAATGCAGAAATAGGACGGCGTTCTATCCTGATGAGTTAACACATATAGTGTGTCCAGATACCACCGGTGACGAGTTTTAATTTCCACTTCACGGTGCCCCTAGATGAAAAGTCAGCTGATCACCAGTCACTAGGACTCTTCCTCTAGGTACCTTTCATACCTCTACCAAGTTACAATGCATCCATTTTTTATTTTTTTAGTGACCAGTGCATTTTAAGGTTAAAAAGCCTTTCTTTATAATAAGAAGATATATTGTGATTGTTGTATCTAGTGATAAAAGACACTACAATAATACAGAGGAGTCCTGACGGTGGCTGTGGGTTATCTAGATATGAAGAGATATATGTCCTACATATCAGGGCTAGAGGCGAGAGGCTAGTGCCTGCAGTGCAGTCCACACACACACACACACACACACACACACACACACACACACACACACACACACACACACACACACACACACACACACTGTGCTGCCTCTGGGCAAAGTCTCTGTGCCACGTGCCAGTCCTCGTCTCGTGGATTACCGGTTGCCAACACCGCGGCTTTTCCATCAGGGTGAGATTCGGCCCCGGTAATCTTGGATGGAGGAGAGCGCTGGGGGTCAACAATTGGCAGCTGAGCTCGTGGGGGCTCAGCGGTGAGGACGGAGGGAGAACTCTGCATGTCTAGATTACTGAACAGTGGGACTGTGAGAAATGAGGCAAACACAGACAGCCACGGTGGGAATCCCTTTCTTTTCTTTTCTTTTTTTTCTTTTTTTTTAAAAGCAGCTCGGTGATGTCTGTGGCGCTGGCTCTCAGGGGCCCCTCAGGCTGATTTCAGGTGATCCGGTGCAAAAGTGAGGAGTGGTGTAATTTCACTATGATTTGATTCACTTGAAATGATCCTATTAGAGTGCATGGTATCTTCCTCTGTGGGATTAAACATGATCATATAGGGGGTCTGTGGCTGAGGGGCCTCCTCCAATCGACACAAACATGCACATTCATACACATACTGTACACTCACCTGGGGGCGAGTGAGACACTTTTTATTGGAAACTTTACAGTGCTCTCCTGATAAGCAGTTGCTGCTGCAAATGATAGAGCGAGGGCTAACTTCAAAGACACATAAAGAAATATGCGTGTGCATATATCCGTGCACTTTGCAGCCCACCCCTCCTTTATGATCCGGTGTGGATTACACAGCATAGACAGGATGTCACACTTCTAAAATAAGGCTTTCCGATGAGCCGAGGTGTGTGTTAGACATGCCCAGACTGCACCGTCAATGCACTCAGCTCCGACACCTCGCACACTGAGAACACGACACCTTGTAATATCTACTAGTATTAGCGTTACACAACGGTAATCTGGACGAGATGACATCGGCCTTTTTTATTAACAGTCAGGTGTCGCTTTATTATCATCCTCATCCATGCTTCCACTGAGGAGTTGCTTGCAGCGCTCTGTGGTCGTGATATTAGCCAAGCGATGGCAAAAAAAAAGTATCAATAGTGTACCTTTATTTGAAGTGCACATCTGTCAAATGCTAATTTACAGCCCCTTACTTCACACATGGCAGCTAGGAATAGCCCCTGCATGAGAAAGTCACAAAGCCTCAAGTCATGGAGAAGCATATGTGGAAATAGTGAGAGTGGCAGGCCCGTCTCAGCTGCCAGAGGGGCCCCCATGCAGGGGCTCATGTGTGAGCACGTGTCTGGGGCGAGTGGATGTGGGTGTACATGTCTGTTAGTATGGCTGTGAGTGTGTGTGTGTGTGTGTGTGTGTGTGTGTGTGTGTGTGTGTGTGGCAGACACAGGATGGGTGGAGTGATAACAGTCTTCTCGGTTGAAGACTGTCTGTGCCTTTTGAAACCCTCAGTTTTCAGAACACTTCCTCTGTCTGCAGGCTACTGATGTTTGTCACAGCGAGACGAAATACTATGAATAGCATTTATGAACAATATAAAGTAAAGGATTTCTTGAGGCTTTTACCTTTTAACGAAACCATTTTCTGCCGGTTTTAATCAGTCTTTTTTGAAAAGTTCTTTGTGTCTTGATTTCTGAAAAAACAGCATCACTATTGATATTTATTACTAATTTAAACACACATTGAAATCGATCCAATTCCAGAGATATTTCCACAAGAGATCTCCATCTGAGGAGGAATCTGCAGATACATGCAGTTTAGAGGAAAACTTATATAACCGTTATAAAAAAGACAACTGGGCGGGGGAAGTGAGACTTCTAAAACTGACTGTCACACTTTCACTGTGTTGACCTTTAGACGGTTAAATAATACGTCGCGGACATTCTGAAATGCTCTCAAAGCCCCCTGAAGGAATGCACGCAAATCAGCTGTGCTCTTTGGGCGACACACTGGGTTCTTTATCCTGTTGTACCTTTTTTTTTATATAATGAATCAAAAGGGGTTATTTCTGTTCGCGAGTAAACTGAGGAACTACAAATGAGTCAGTCAGGAGAGAGTTCGTGGAGAGTTTTGCGCAGCTGATCAAACTCCAATCCGAGGAGTCGGTGGAAGGAGAAATCATTGAGGTAGATTTATGTCAACTGCCCCCCAGTAAGGCCTCTGACCGACGGATCGACATTTAATTGCCGTTTCCAGTTCTACTTAATTAGACTTACAAGCAGTCAAGAAAGCAACAAATTTGGAGGAAAGGTTATTCTTGTTGGACTCTGCTGGAAAGATGCCAGAAGGGGCCTGCGAGGGAGCTCATAGTTTCTGGAATGACTGCTTTCTGAAAACTTGGACATAAGCTCCCGGCTAAGGTGAAACTCGTCTTAGCCGACACCTTGAGGGTGTTGAAAATGGGAGTGTCACCGAAAAACAAAATCCTCCCGGCTTTGAAGAATGCCACACTTGACAGAATCTGTTTCTTGACACAATCTGTCGTTTCCATCTATACACCCGCCTCCTAGTTTCATTTTCTGCCACTCCCTCTTCTCTGCTCTGTCTGTCCCAAAACCCCCACCCCACCCTATTCGTCTATCTGTCTGAGTACGTTTCCTGTGTCATAGATTACAGGATGTCCTCTGCAAACAAGCAAGATTCCAGTCGCAGAGAAAGAAAGAGAAGCAAGCAAAATAAGTTAGAAACTCGCTGAAACACGGACGAATTAAGTGCCCGGGGACCAAAACAGCTTCCAGTACAATCTCACGGAACAAAGGTGACCAAACCCTCAACTATTGCCATAAGAATGTTCATCAAAACACTTGTCAATTTAAAGTCAACACAGTGCCATATAAAATATAAAAATATTAAAAGTGACTAGGTTTTACATTTCAGTTTGGAATTCCAGTAATCCACTAAGAAGAATCAGTTTACTAAAACATCTACTCTTTCAATTGATTTGCCAAAAGTCAGATAAAAATACACGATGGCTCAGCAATGTGTGATACATTTCACAACAAAATCCTTACTCAAGGTCTGCCTTACTGGCCTTTGCTGTAGCTTTTATCCGTATCTCATAGTCTGCCTCGATGGATGAAGTTTGCTCTGTTGTCATTGAGAATTTTCACTCCTAGAAGCATGGAGAATCTCCATGACAACAGACCAAACTCCATCCAGAGAAAATTGTGATACGCGGTGGCCTGGGTCCAGACCTTTTGAATCTGCCCACCCCACCGAGTTGGAGTTGACAGATTCATCTGGCATCGTGACATGAAGCGGCGATTTCTCAGTAAGAAAATTATCGACCAATGTGCGCCACGGGGCGGGACTAACGCCGGCGTTACCGTAGCGGGCATGCCTTCCCAACATCGCCTGACATCGTAGTTTGTTTTTACTTTGCTCCGCTCCAGAACCAGAGGCTATGCCTCAGTGTCTGCTTAAAATACATTGGTGTCTCTAGTGATTGATAGTGGCGGCAATGTCAGACTGAAGATGGAAACTGAGTTGACAATTCTTGTTTGATATCGGGCAAGAAACGTGTTTGAGAGCTTTGGAAAGAAGGCCTCGAGTTGAATTCATTTTTGTAAATGCGGCTTTCGCCTATTCTAATCTAACAATGCATTGATATCCAATGGCATTTTAATGCTGTGTAAACCTTGGATATTCTGTCACTGATCACTGTTGCCATTTCCTTTTAGCGAGTAACCCCTTTCTGCTTTGACTGCATAATGTGACTCAGTGTCAAGACTGCACGGCTGTCAGAGACAAACAACATGTAGTGACACGGTGCTTGACAGGTTGCCTAACCCAACATCCCCCCCGAGACTCGGCTAAGATGAAAGGGCAAACAACCTATTTTCTTTGCTCTTTCTTCACTCAGGAGGGCGAGCGGAGCCGCACCCTGCCTGTGACCTGACTTTGGCCTTCCCTGCGTTATCCCTCTGAGGGGCCCCATAGTGGCATGAAGGGAGGGGCCCCCCTCCCGGAGGGCAAAATGAGAGCTCACCTTATACAGCGTCGGCCACAAATGCGCCACATATGGCGGGTAAAAAAAAAAAAAAAAACAGGTGTTGGACAACATGTCGTATTTATGCATATAAAAAAAAAAGGCTGACCTGGAACACTCGGGTTGGAGGCTGAATTCATTAGCTGCTGGCCTTGGAGGAAACAAACAAGCTGTATGCAGCGCTTTAGTTTCCCCCATTGAGGCTTGAGCAGTTTTTATGTCTGCGGATCTACGAGCGGATCTGTTCTGAGCGGTGTTGGGACGGTGATCTGCTTTGTCTTTTTCACCACATTTCTCTGCTAATTCCTCAGTCAGACTGCCACTGTAACTTCAACTGTGTGTGAATGTGTGTGTGCAGTTCAACACCCAGACGAACATACAGGATAAAAATATAGCGAGCGCCGTGGCTGCTCGCTCGAGTGAGATTCCTCGGCTGTGTGTTTGTGGGTTATACACACACACGCGCACACACACACACACACACACGCAGAGCTCCAATTTTGGCAACTAGTTCATCCCACCATCGTCTCCTTGGCTGAGGAGTCACCGAGAACAATAGGGTCTCTGTCTTCAATGAAGTAAATAGCAAAAACACTTTACATAGTTACAGTCAAACTATTGCAGCGCTTTGCCCTGCGAAAAGGATTGAATTCATCTTATTATTCAGGACTCTCAGGTTCTCAGTCCTGCTGAGGCGCAGTTCTGACTTCGAGATGAACTGGTTTGCTGACTACACTTGAAATGACCTCATCTAATATTCACTTTGATAACAGCGAGAAGTCGTTTTCTCCTGCGCTCAGCACATAAAGTAACTGTGTTTATTCACTCCAAGAAGTCTGGAATTATAAAGAGCGAGTATTAACTTGTTGGAGAACGCCGTTAGGACTCGAAGGCAAAGACACCTGCCAGGCAAAAACACAAGACTGTGTGTGTGTGTGTGTGTGTGTGTGCGCGGACAAATGGCAGATGTTCAGACTATCAGGTAGCTGTATATAGAGAGGAGGCCCCAGCAGTACCTGCCTGTACCACCCGCTCCCCACATAAGCCATCATTTATCCCATTAGCAGGGAAGCTTCTCCTACATTCCCCCTGCTACTTGAAAGAAAAACAGAAAGACACTTAGTTTCCACGGCCCTCGCCAAAAACAGCTTGTATTGATACCGCTGCTCCGTGCAAAATATATACGCTAGACCCTCCTGTCACCTCCCAGCGTTTTCCTGCAGGGACGGTATAAAGCTGGAAATCTGACATGTCAATTCCTTCTTATTTCAACATTTACATTTTGAGAAAATGTTATGGCAGCGGGTCTGCTTTTGTTCCAGCGGTCTCTCTACTTCCAAGAAGAGTCCGGAGAGGCTAGTAAGACAAAACAAGAGGAGAAAACCTCCCAAAGCTGCTGTCGCTATAGCTGGGCTTAAGGTTAAATGCTTGTTGCAAGTGATTAAAACAACCGCCAGCTAACAGAACATTTCAATATGTAAATGTCAAAATGAAGTGCGTGTTCAAACTTGTACACAATATGCTTATAGCGTCAGGGCTATGCTTTGCAACACAGCGCTTAACTATTGGCTACTGTTATCATAACTGAGAGGACAAGAGGCTAAATCAGTCCCTTAGTCCCAAAAGGGATAAGAGGGCCGACATTCCCAAACCCATCAGTACAAACAGAGGAGGGAAGGACAGTAAGGCAGAGAAAAAAAGGCAACGAAGGGGTGGAAAAAAAAGAACAGAGACGAGAGAGAGAAGTGTAAACAGTTTGTGGCGAGGGATCGAGTCTAAACAGAGAGCAGCAGTCGGACACACACTAACACACAGACAGAATCAAACTCTGCTCTTGTGTTTGTTCAAACTACATTTTCATCTCCGATAAAACTCTGCTTATCCAAAAAGGGCATGAAGACAAGCAGCCTCGTTTTTTTAGCCACACCACCAGAAGTCTATGTGATTGAGAATTTTCACACCCCGCGGAAGGACCGTGTAAATGTTCTAGCTGAAGTTTGGAAGATGGAAATCACCGAAACGATTGTTTCAAAAAAGTTTCACATGACAACAGTGATATGCATGGAAAAACACGGAGAGAGAGAATAATGAGAGGGAAGGCAACGAATAACTCCTCTCGTGTGCCGCAAGCCTTCCCACTGCTTCCTGAAGGCCGTGCAGAACAGCTCTGAATGCACACACACTAACACACACACACACGGAAAAAGGGAAGGAAAGGGAAGAGATTGGGAGGTTTGGGAAGGGAGAAGGGGTCTCCATTTCCTCTCGCCAAATTTGCTTTGGCAACTCTTTCCGTGGGAATGGTTAGAGAGCTGCTCTTCTCAGCCAGAGAGAGCCAGGGATCGGCCCACCGAGGAGACGGAAAGCTCAAAAGCGTAACATGGAGATGGGGGGGGGGATGGGTAAGTAAATACAGCTGGACTTTTCCATGGCTTTTCCTTTTCCATATACCTTCCTTTTGGCTTTTGCTGTTTTTAGAGGGATCAAATGCTAACATTAACATGCTTGACAGATACAGGCTGGATGTGTATTCAAAGACCAAATATCAATTCAATCTATGCAGCTTGTTTTTAAGGCCAATACCAAGATTTAGGGGTTGGAAAAAATCTGATAATATATTGGCCAATAATAGTTTGGATAAGAATGCATAAAATGTGTCTCTTAGTATACATAGTTAAAAAAAAATTGTCAGTTTTTAATTGTTTATTGTTGTTATTTCCTGGTTCGTTGTGCTGTAGCCTACAGACAAAGTTAATACCGTTAAAAGTCCAGTTTAACACTCACATTTATTCACCAAGACTACAGAGGGGGGGGTAGAAGGATTTCGGTGCATCCCCTCAACCAGCAAACGAGACACTCTTTGCACCGCGCCGCAGCTCCGTCAAAAATAGACGCATATTGTTAGCAGAGGTTCTGAAACGCGCTGCGGCGTGTCCGTGTGGAAACAAGCACCGTCTGAAGTGGCCACGATCAGCTCCGGTGGAATCCAGGGGTAACATGTGTGACAAACTACCGTCATAAATAGACCGGTTTTCCATGGTTCATACCGGGATCGAAATTGAGCCCAACACTGGCTATGGGCGCGGCGTTTCTCTTGATGTTGCCCGAATTCAGAATCATAACAAAAGACACCGTCCACAAACCGTATTGACAGGAAGAAAACGGCGAAATCAGCCGAGGCAGTGTGGACGGGGCCTCAAGACCGCTGTGGCCGCAGGGCAGATCGTTTTTTGAGGGGCTGAAGGCCAAACTGATGGGGCACGGCGGCCATGGCCCTCATAATATCGTCCGTTTCACACAAATTTCAAATGCTCTGTGTTTTTTTCCTGGAGTTTGAGCTGAATAACGGTAGCCTGCTGGCTAAATGTCAGCATACGACTTACTTGTGTATTCTCATAGCTCTCTGATTAAAATTGCTTAATTGTAATCAAATTGGAAAATGTTGCAGTCTGCTACATTAAATATATAATCAATCAATCTCATCAATCAAAAGGAGGGTGACACTGATTTGGCAGACATTTGATATTTAATTAAAGGCCATATCCATAAAAACAAACATCGCTCGTGAATTTGATGTCAGCGGCTCTGCTTTTAGACCAGACCAGTTTAAAAGTAGCCAAATAAAGCCAGAAAATTAATTTAATGTCTGTTTTATGATCTTAAGCAGCAAATGTTTCAGAGCCATCTAAAAGCAACATAATTGAATTTTAGTCCATTTTTAAAGTTGTTCTAATCCCCGCTTATACCCTAATGGACATTTCCATTGATCTGGGTGTGTGAGTGAGTGTGTGTGTGTGTATGTGTACATGCACTTCTGGTTGTGTGTCTAATCTCATGTACAGATGTCTTAATATTCATAATAGATGACAACCTAAACCTTTACAATAACTGACGAACATCAGCTCCTTCGGTCGTACAGTATTGTGGTTCAGTTTATACAATTCTTACAGTTCCGGTATCCACTATTTTCATAATTCAGGTTGGAATAAGGTTGTCGGCTCGAGTGCGAAGGAATCTGCTGAAAGCTGCCCTGGTTTAAAGGAGGCCAGATGTGAATCATGGGTAATGAGGAGAGGAGTGTGTGTGTGTGCAGCATCGGGTGCACAGGGCATATTTCTGCTTGGCGTGTAACGTGCCCTGAGGTTGAGGTTGCTTGTGAAAGGGTTAAGTCGCATGGCTAAGCAAATACATAAATAGCACTGGGAGGAAAGGGAGGGGGGGGGGGGGGGGGGGCACGGATGCTGCTGCCTGCTGGGGTGGAGGGAGAGGGCGTACATGCACACACATACACACATACTGGCAGGTTGATTTCCAAGTATTACTTGCGGGGCACTGGAACACAAGCAGGCATTTCGGGTACCCCGGTCCAGACTGCTGCACATGAGTTAACATGTGACAACCTAGCCGAGAGCGCTGTGCAAACATGCACACACACACACACACACATGTGTCCTGTATGTTTGCACACTTGTTTGAATTTGTACAACACATTAAAGGAGCTCGCAGCAGCAGAGTGAAGCTGCAGAGACGGTCCATATCCCATAATGATAAATCACATTCCAACACCTAAGACAAACTCTCAACCCTTCTGCAACTGCACTAAAGTGTACACCCCAAAACAAAACAGATGACCTGGGTGCTCTGAGACACCCTCCCTGTCCCACATCCTTTGGAACACACACAGGAACTTTTCACTAATCTGGGAGGATTAGGACACGTTTACGTCCTCTGGAATCATGTTCAGGCTGCAATTTGAAATCTGACATGCCATACTTAGATGTCCACAACTGTTACCCATTCGTGTTTATTGCATTTCATAGGATAAAAGTCTGGTTAGACTTCCTAAAATTGGAAGGCGAGTGGCTTTAACAATGGTTTGCCATATTGTAAGTGCACCATGTGTCCTTTCACTTTCAGTTTTAGCCGTGCACGGATCCTCATGTCGGAGAGGAGGATGAGGGGGATTTAAGCGAGGGTGGGGGCTTGCAGTCAAATCCCCTCTCATCTTACAGACATCATTACGCCTGCTAAACCCTCATCCCTGGAGCCCTCCACTACCAGGGACCGGGACAGACCTCCAATTACAGTCTTAACCTCAAATCTTGCCTTCTCTGTCTCTATCTCACTGTGTGACCCATAGCTGGAGGGGGGGGGGGGGGGGGGGGGGGGGGCGGGAGGGGTTTATAAAGATGCTGCCTCATGGGAGACATTGAAAGCCGCCACCATTACAGGCATTATCTGCTGAGTTGGGAGTAAGAAGCAGTGTTTCCCCCCTACACTGAGCCATCTGTGGTTCACCGCCACAGTTTCACCATGGCTACAATGCATCATAAATAATGAAAATTCCATTATGACATCTTAAAGTTTTATTATAAAGCCGTATTGAGCGGTGCATGAATAAAGAAACAGCCCTGTTGTCAAAGAGATTGTGGTGAAGAGTAGTTTCACATGATATAAAGTTAAAGTGTAACGAACGTCTTTACCCAGGGCTGTCTGGGACTCTATTTCCTCTCATCTCCAACATGTCTGGTTCCAGTGCAGATGGCTCCTCTCAGGGTTGTAATCATGATGAGCAAATAATGCTACATTTAGACAGATTTATGTTGTTTTCTGCTCATATAATATTTAAACTCTACTGAGTGATATGCAGTATATCACTGTTGACTCTCGCTAAGTACAGTATGAAGTATATTGAATGGGCACTGTTTTTTTCTCTGGGGTTTTGTTTTCTGGTCATGACTTGGTCTTGAGCCCGTTTGACCTTTCTCTTGACCCCCATTTGGACTAGCTAGTGTGGCTAGTTAATAATACCCACTAGAGCTGCCGTCATTAGCTGTGTTTCAATTCAAGTATCGCATTAGAAAAGCTGTATGGAAACAGCAAAATTCGATAAAACGTCCTCAATTGCGCAAAATAACTTTTGCACTTGCTTGAGGTTTTTTGTATGATGTTGAAAAAGAGTTGATATGCTAAATGGATTATGAAAAAACACCTTTGCCAAATGAGTTCTGACGTAGCGAACATTTAATTTGCGTGACCAGCTGTTTCCGCAGCTGTCAGAGTCTACTCAGATATTCCCATAACGTGCGAATGCTCATCTTCGTCTCCGGGAAACATGAAACATGGCCAGTACCGCCTTGTTTTGTTTCCGTTTCGCAGCCTCTACTTCCTCTTCTACTTTGTTTACTGTGCGGATTACAGCCATGTGTAGCTTGATGGAAACGCGCCTAATCTGCATTTCTATTTTGCGACATTTCAAAAGGTTGCTTAAAAATTCGCCTGACTATTGAATGGGAACACGAGCTATGAGCTCCACCAGTCTTTCAGGATCATATTTTATCCGTTATTCCAAAAACCCTTTCTGGAATGCGTGAAATCCTCCACCTTAAAACATAACCTGCTGCCCAGAAAGACCCTTAATTATTAGAGGCCCACCCAAAACAGGCATTTGGGACTGTAATTGATTTAGACTGTATATATTGAGTATATAAGAAGTGGCTGCAGCTCGTCAAATAGAAAGCGAGAGTGTTGAAGCCACGTTTAGATTAATTAACAAGGTCTATAGTGCAACAGAATGGCATGCAGCCTGGACTCAAACAATGTAAGGTGGTCGTGCACATCCAAAACCGTAGTAGGCCGGTGCTGGACCGAGGTACGTACACTGTAGCTCCCTGCACACTGTAGCTTACCTGAGGTAAGAACACACTCAATAATGGATAATTGCACTTAAAGGGAGCTAAAGCATGCGGACCTTCGTCTACGTTTTTTTCAATGCAGCCTGGACTCGTCAGACTTGATTTTCACTTCAGTTAATGCTTTCGGCATACAGCTACAATATAAATAAAAAAGGCTTAACGGATGATTTAGTTCGCAGATGGAGTGGTCTGCTGTGACTCAGTTTGCTGTAACTGAATCGTTGACAACATAAACAAGCCTCCGGCACTCGAGACAGCAAAGGTGAGATGATGCTTTAGAGGATAATGGAAGGTGTGAATCTAACAATGTGTGAGTCTGTGAAAGGGTCCTCTTATAAACCGCGTCCACAGGAGCACCTGGAGGAGTAATGAGCCACAGTAAACAAGGTAGGTCATTGGCTCGGAATGAATGAATAAATATAATGTGTGATTACCCAGTTCAGCCATGTGCGTCTGTGTTTACAGCTTGTGTTAACTGTAAACACAGTGAATGGGGGGAAGCAAGAAATTGTGGTGGAAAGCACGTAGTATTTCTAATTTAGGAAGTGGAACTGTGTTGGCACTGCAGCTAAGACACTCCATCCAACGACGGAGTGCTTAAATGACAGTAGAAGCATCAACTACAGTGACAAGAGTTAGCACCCTTTTCCATTAGAGTATCCACCACTTTCCCCTATAGCAACTCAACTATATATGCACTGGATGCATTTTGCCCAAAGCATGATCTGGTGAGACGCGTGGGATCCAGCAGTCGGGGCAGGATGTGGTGGGATTAGGACTGTTTGGGGGATTGACACCAGAGGGGGGGGGGGGTTAGCAATGATAGTTAAATCCTCTGGCCACTATCTGCTCAATCCCCTTGATTAAAAACCAGGATTTTTTCTATTAACTTATATGTTTATTTAATTTATTATTATTATTATTATTATTACTTTTTTCTCTTAATATTAGTATTACAATTTTTTTATTTTATTCTATTCTTTTTTTATTATTATTCTTTTTTTTACATTTTATTTCAATTTTCTCTAGTGTACTTATTGTGTTCGTCTCTAAGCTCAACTACTTAAAAATTTTTTTATAAACTATTGTAATTACAAACTGTAAATTGCATATATGAAAACAACCTCGAAAAAAAGGGGAAAAAATAAAGTATATATAAAAAAATATATATATTAATTCTATTGTTTCCATGCAGAAATATCGGAGCTGATAACATCAGTCATAGATACATGCGAGTAAAGCTTATAAGCTCCCCCCTTTAGTCACGCAGTTTCTTAGCAAATCTTCCAACTGCTTGCCCAACGACTAACCCCTCGCTGTACACAAAACAGCTAGTCTTTGAGAGACCACAGCCAGAGGCTACACTCCTTTTCCTTCCTGTCTGTGGGGTAGGATTAGGTCAGCCTGTCAGCTGTTTCAGACACCATGACTAGCCACCACCGCTCGCCTGACCGGGCCCCTCTCGTCTGACCAGGAACCTGCCTGCCGCCCGGGTCTGCCTGCTTTTTAGACAAACCACTGAACACACTGGGTCCTTATATATGCTGCATAGAGCTGCATCTATTGATGGCCCTGTTTGTTGTAGTTGGACATTAAGTGGGCCAAGCATGGCCGCACTAATGCATTTGCAGACTTGGCGGGGTCAATTAGAGCACCACGCTGAGCCCATCGTCCAACATGGAGAAACAATCTCTTACACATGAGGGCTGTCGACATACAAGCTGTGGACTCCAAGTGTTATTATGCATTGAGAACCAGGGGAAAAAACAAGGAGGAGGGGGGTGAAATGAATGCTGTATAAAATTTGATATACTCGTAGCTATATATATATATATATATATATATACATATATATATATATATATATATATATATGTATATATACAGACGTAGGCAAAGTTGTTGGTACCCTTCCGTTAAAGAGAGAAAAACCCACAATGGTCACTGAAATAACTTGAAACTGACAAAAGTAATAATAAATAAAAATTTACTGAAAATGAACTGATGAAAATCAGACATTGTTTTTGAATTGTGGTTCAACAGAATCATTTTAAAAAACAAACTAATGAAACTGGCCAGGACAAAAATTATGGTACCCCTAGAAAAGATGTAAAATAATGTGACCATAGGGACATGTTAAACTAAGGTGTGTCCTGTAAATAGCATCACAGGTATCTTCAAACTTGTAATCAGTCAGTCTGCCTATTTAAAGGGTGAAAAGTAGTCACTGTGCTGTTTGGCATCATGGTGTGTACCACACTGAACATGGACCACAGAAAGCTAAGGAGAGAGTTGTCTCAGGAGATCAGAAAGAACATTATAGACCTTCATGTTAAAGGTAAAGGCTATAAGACCATCTCCAAGCAGCTTGATGTTCCTGTGACTACAGCTGCACATATTATTCAGAAGTTTAAGGTCCATGGGACTGTAGCCAACCTCCCTGGACGTGGCCGCAAGGGGAAAATTGATGACATATTGAAGAGACGGATAATACGAATGGTAACCAAAGAGCCCAGAACAACTTCCAAAGAGATTAGAGGTGAACTCCAAGGTCAAGGTACATCAGTGTCAGATCGCACCATCCGTCACTGTTTGAGCCAAAGTGGACTTAATGGAAGACAACCGAGGAGGACACCAAATCATAAAAAAGCGAGACTGGAATTTTCCAAAATGCATATTGACAAGCCACAAAGCTTCTGGGAGAATGTCCTTTGGACAGATGAGACAAAACTGGAGCTTTTTGGCAAGTCACATCAGCTCTATGTTCACAGACGAAGAGATGAAGCATCCAAAGAAAAGAACACTGTACCTAATGTGAAACATGGAGGAGGCTCGGTTATGTTATGGGGCTGCTTTGTTGCATCTGGCACAGGGTGTCTTGAATCTGTGCAGGGTGCAATGAAATCTCAAGACTATCAAGGCATTCTGGAGCGAAATGTGCTGCCCAGTGTCAGAAAGCTTGGTCTCAGTTGCAGGTCATGGGTCCTCAAACAGGATAATGACCCAAAACACAGCTAAAAACACCCAAGAATGGCTAAGAACAAAACATTGGACTATTCTGAAGTGGCCTTCTATGAGCCCTGATCTAAATCCTATTGAACATCTGTGGAAGGAGCTGAAACATGCAGTCTGTAGAAGGCACCCTTCAAACCTGAGACAGCTGGAGCAGTTTGCTCACGAGGAGTGGGCCAACATACCTGTCGACAGGTGCAGAAGTCTCATTGAGAGTTACAGAAATCACTTGATTGCAGTGATTGCCTCAAAAGGTTGTGCAACAAAATATTAAGTTAAGGGTACCATCATTTTTGTCTAGGCCAGTTTCATTAGTTTGTTTTTTTAAATGATTCTGCTGAACCATAATTCAAAAACAATATCTGATTTTCATTAGTTAATTTTCAGTGAATTTTTATTTATTATTACTTTTGTCAGTTTCAAGTTATTTCAGTGACCATTGTTGGTTTTTCTTTCTTTAACGGAACGTTACCAGCAACTTTGCCTACGTCTGTATATATAAATAAAATGCGGGCTGTAGGCTGCAGGAATAATAGAGGCTTAATATTATTTATTTATTATGTTTGGTAGGTATAGAATCCCCACCATTGCCCTGATGTATTTCTTGCCTTTGATAAGAAAGTTAACTAGACCCTCCCCTGCCTGGTAAACAACACATTTTCAAACTCCTCAGCTTGTATTGTAGACTTTCTGGTAACAATCTGAAGTCTCAAACCCCAATCCGAGATAAGACAAGATAATGAAATCATGGGGGTCATTTTTTCGTCAAACTTTAGAAAGTGAAAAGGAGACGCATTTCTTAAGTTTTCTTATATTTCACGACTTCCCCCCCAAAATAATATATTACACAGGAATTCCATTCGCAGCAACAAAATGCTGTGGAAAGTATTGTAGGTTTAGGTTGAAGACCCCGTGCTGTGAGAGAGGCAGCCGTGCTACTTCAGACGCTTCCACCTCCCTTCACATTTGGAGCACAACACAGTCGAGCAGATGTCCGAGCAGCCAAATCCAGAGCGCCTGTGGCAACCAGCTATCCCATGGTAAATACTGTAGTATCATCAGAGCGGGACGTCAGACAGGAGTGGCATCGGGATTAGCATTAGCACCGTTTCCATCAGTTAAAAAGCTCTCGCAATTAGAGTATCTGTCAAGTGAATGAATAAACCTGAGCGTGGCCGGTGATTGCCTTTCCCTTCACTCAGACAGTTTAATGGTATGGAGATGAGAGGGTGCATGTTTTTAGTAGGAAAGATTGCATTTGAGCTGTGGCGTTTTAACGGCATTTCACATCTCATTTCCAAACCACTAAAAAAAGAAGAAGAGAGGTTGACCTTGCCCAAATGAAAAAAAATACATATATGTGTAAAGGGTAGTCTGTCAGACAGGAAGTTAGCAATTGCAAAATGAAAAAAGAGAAGTGTTTCAGCGAGACACATTAGGTCATGTCCTAAGACTAAGTGGTGTGTCTTGGGGACTTTTAAGAAAAGAGACACCCAGCCATGTTCCTGTAATGCTGCGGCAGGAAACTGGAGCATTACAAGTCATTAACCAGCAGACTGGAGTTCCAGCTAACACTTGAAATATTTATCCCATGGGGGAGAGAGCAGAGTGTGTGGTGAGCTCCATCCGCCGCTGCATCCATAAAGGTATTTTAGTGGGGGAAAAAAAACAACTGCCCAGGCAAAGTCCTAAAACAGTCACATGCATTTTCCCTGGGGGGTGAGAGACTCTCGCATTGAGACTCTTGTGACACATGCAACTAAGGTGACAGAAAATGGCTGCCACTGCACACGTGCTCGCATGTACCAAAGTCGTATCTCAACGTCTGCAGGGCTCTGTCTGCTGGCTTACTCTGGGAGTGGAGGCATAATGGTCTGGGTTGTTAGCGAGCACTCCAGTTGCACTGTGATGGGAATGTTTTTGACAGCTTTCAGACACTTGGCACTAATGATGTTCTGCATGCCCTATGGCCAGCTGGGAGTTTTTTTCTTTTTTTTTTCTCCCCTCCAATCAGTGTGTTGAACAATTTTACCAGCAGCCGCGCAAACTCTAAGAAACAAGCCAGCTCAGCCGGATTGCTGCTGCTTGTGCTGAAAAGAAAGAAAGTAGATGTTCTATCCATACCCACCATGTTGTGTCTGAACTGTACTTATTATTTTATCCTGTTGAATCATTTAAAGTTTCTATTTAGTCGGGTTTGATTTCACAGTGGACCAAATAAAAAAAAATATTTATTTGCTGAGGGGCGAATTTATCTGTTTTGTCTCAAGAGCTGCCACGTCTATGTAGGGAATTGCAGACTTTAAATGTGTCTGTCAAATTTTTTTCAATTTGTCTCGCCACTGATTTACTGTGCGCACAAATCCCTTCTCCTCCCGTTCATCTCCAGCGACTTTATAAACGTCGTTCAAACATCGGACATCTACAGAAGTCCAGGTCAATGCTCTCCCAATCAACCATTGTTTGTATTCGCGTGAGACACCGTGGTGCGTGCCTCCGTAGATGGCGCGCGCACTACAAGCATGCACAGAGGCGTTTATGCTCAGCATGTTGTTTGTTGCGATATGCTCCGAAACGCCAGGGGGAGTAGGAAAGTAGGCTGCCTAGCAACAGTAGTAAACACTAAACTCCGACGTACGTACCGCCAAACATCTGCTCCGGGTGGATCCCATTTTGTACTTTGTTATTGTGTTTTTCAAAATGAATGTATGGATGCTGTTTTTGGGCAGGTTTTCTATGGGACCTTTCAGATCAGAGTCTTTTGAATGTTCTGTTGATGAAGTTTGGGATTGTTTGGATGGTACGTAAGGTGGCCTTTGCTGGTCATGCCAACTACCAAGTTCTACCTTCAAAGGTCCGCTGGATCTTTAGTGATAAAAGGCCTTTCAGACACAGATATTATATCGATATCAGTTTGTCCAGGTGGCAGTCCTAGAGCAGATGACTCTATTGAAATCCAGCAGTAAATTCAATCTCCGTCATGTTGAAGTAGGCTGGCTCATGATAGGTGAAAGCCTAGTTAGAGCCAGTCAGACAGAGCTGACAGAAGGAACGAATCAATGAGCACCAGAGGCTCCCTGAGGGCCGGCACAGAGGAGGAGAGGGTTATTGTAAATCAATTGTCTGCCAATTCATTTCCATTGATAGCATCAGAATAATGACATGCCGTAATAAAATGGTAATCAGGGCCTTTAGCTGCAGGCGGTGGAGAGTCGTTTGGCAATCTGAGCTGCAGGGAAAGTGGCAGTGGCCCACATTTCTCCACTCTCGCATTGCTGAACATGTGTGCACTTATTCATGTGTGTGCTCATCGGCAGCATTTGTTCGATAGAACCCGTCTTTGTCAACGTGTCTTTTGTTGTGGCTGGATGAGTGCGTGTGTGTGTCTCGCTGTGTGCACGAGGGACATCTCACGTGCCGCACAGCCTCTGATTTAATCCCCGAGATATGCAGCCCAACGACAGCGGCAGATGGCCTCGGTGAGCAGATTAAAATCTCAACAGTTTACCTCTCGCCAACCCAAACAGACAATCTTTAAAGTAAGTAAGAGGCGTGGAGACAGTTACCGCACATTTCCGAGCAGAGACAGTGGGGAAGGAGAAGAAAAAAACACAAGACAGAGATGATGTTTAGATGATTTTGTTTGGCTCTTAAGGAACCACAGACACCCTAAACCCCCTCCAATCAATGGCAGAGGGAAGCGATATTAAAACCATGGCTCACAGCTGAGGTCAAACCTCATGAATCAGCATAATTGGATGAGATATGGATGTTATGACGGAGCGAGGGGAGACAGTAATAAGTTGGAGATCTTGTTTGGTCAGAATGTGGGTGGCAAGGCAAACAACGGCTTTGGCCTTGCTTTATTGTTGTGGTGGTTAATAAAATGTTGGGCAGATTATGGTGAAGCCGGCTGACTAATGGCCCTTTTCCACTGCAGGAACTCAACAACCCATAACCAAGACTTCCCGTAAACCTCACCTGGGGCTTCGGTACTAGAGATT
Source organism: Sebastes fasciatus (assembly GCF_043250625.1). Classification (NCBI taxonomy): domain Eukaryota; kingdom Metazoa; phylum Chordata; class Actinopteri; order Perciformes; family Sebastidae; genus Sebastes; species Sebastes fasciatus. The sequence goes on from NC_133802.1 coordinate 8,589,603, forward strand.
CTTCCTTTCCGCAGTGCTCAGTATAATCTGGGTCCGACTACATCATTTTTATGTCCGGTTTAGAAGGAAACAACAAGAACGTAAGATGTGGAACTGAAGTTGACGCTGATTTTCTTTCACATTTTTGTGATCATGAGATACAAGTTTATATGCCAACGCAATGGATTGTGAACTGAAAATTTTGGCCCACGAGCTGGGAAGAACAGTGGAAAACTGTGGGTTGGGGGTGGGTCAGAGGGGGCACAAGAAAAGTGAGGGAGGCCACTAAAAATTGGGGTCATGTGGGGAGCAGCTTGAGGTCGAACTCTTCAGGTCAGTCTTCCTGCCATCTTGATTTTGGTTCTTGCTTTGCTTTCTTGCTCTGGCTGCATATAGCCAAGAGCGCCGGTCATTGATCCAAACTTTCATAGTGGCCAAATGGCTGTACTACTTCCGTGTCCGCCCGCGTGATGCCATTGGGCCCAAAAATACTTTTTCCAATAGACTTACATTGGGAAAGAGACGTCTGTAACTCAGCGGTGAATCAACTTCCCAGTACGAACACTCGTAATAGTCCTTATTTAAATCATTGGGTCCTAAAAGTTGTAAAACGCACTAATAGCCGAATCCGACGGGCCCAATGGATGCAGAAGATCGCCAGAAGATCGCCAGAAGATCAGCGATCGCGCCACTGAGCAACTTTCATAGGAATGAACGGGGCCCTGCCTCCAACGCTGTATCCACTTCTCTTAATACATCCATGCATATAGCTCCCTACAGTCTGTTACAGAGCGTCATTTAGTCTCCAACCGCACACACACACCCATACACACATACGCCTCTAGCAAAACGAGACCGAGCACTGTGAAAGAACAACTTACTAGCTTCTAGAGAAGGAATAAAAAAAAAAAGAAAGATGATGCAAAGGGGAAAAAGCAAAGGGAAGAAAAACAAATGACAGGATGTTGCAGTTAAGTGTGTGTGTGTGTGTGTGTGTGTGTGTTTGGATGGGGGTGTAGCAGTTGCTCTTCTTTCCTCACTGGAATCTGTCTTAATTAAAAAGGATTGGTTTTACAGTAAGTGTGCGCCCGAGGGGAGCAAACATGTTCTAAAGCACGGCAGCCATGAGGGGAATGAGGTGGGGTGGGATGCTTTTGAGTACTCTTTTTCCCCAAACGCAATTTTAACAAAAAGAGTTATGTACAGTACCGCAAGAAGGTGCTTTATGCATGTGAGTCATGGCAGAGCCTTTAAATGGTGCAGTGAAGCAGGAGTTCTCCAACATCCCAGTAAGATCCACATTAGACCAGACTGAATCCTAAGAATCCGTAGCTGTCGAAGCCATTTGCATCTACAGAGACACTTTGCTGACTGAAGCTTGTACTGAAAAACCCAGTGTGTACGTGTGTGTGTGTGTGTGTGTGTGTGTGTGTGCGTGTGTGTGTGTGTGTGTGTGTGTGTGTGTGTGTACACTGGGCCTGCCAGCTTCTGTCTAAGGGGGTTGGAACATCTGACGAATGATGGAAGCAGCCAATCAGGTGGGGGAACTAGAGTCATCACCACGACAACTGGTAAACCCATGGCTTTTGTGGAGAAGTGTAGACTAAACTGATGATACTGATGAGTCAAAGCAGACACCGGTGTGACAGAACCTCTATCACCTGAGTCACCTGACACACACACACACACACAAAGATAGAGATAGAGAGCAGGGTTCGCTGTGACCTGCCAAAAACAGGCCATAAACTGTTGTTGTTGGTTTTTTTTCGGTCAGAGTGACATCTGTTTGCTCGTTGATTTGGCTAGATTTTTCAGTGTGTGTGCGTGAAAGGGTGTGTGTGACTGCATGCGTGGGAGAGCGCTGACTGCACACACACACACACACACACACCAACAGCATGAGTAGAAGGGCAAAGAGAGACTGTGAGTGACTCACCTCGCCTGTTTGCAGACAGGCAACACATAGCCATGAGAAGTGTGAATATGTGTGTGTGCATGTGCACCGACATACATTTGTGTGCCGATTAGCAAGGTAAGGTAAAACTAAACCTAAATTGAAATGATATTGCCTGGTTCAAAAATGATTATATATAAATTAAGTAATTCATTTCAACTGTACATCACTACTGAAGGAGGAGACGGCGTGAATTTCCGTCGACTCTCTTGATATTGAACTACAGAAATTGAACGGGTTTGACATTCCAGGAGATGGCGCTGCGCTGCAATTGCTTCACATCTGAAACACTAAAGTAGCGTGAAAATGAAAGAAAAGAAAAAAAAACATTATAGTCATTCCTACACAGTTCTCCAACCATGTACAGTATTTTGTATGTAGACTATATGTAGCTCCATCTATATGACAGACATTATACCTGAGAAAAACAAACTAAAACTACTGTAAAACTAAATATATACAAACTAAAACTTCATGAAAAACTGAAACTAAACTAAAACTAGCCAACGCGACACAAAACGCGCGTGTGTGTGTGTGTGTGTGTGTGTGTGTGTGTGTGTTGGCACAGTTTGGGTGTGGGAGTTCATTTACTGCAGGTGAGCTGCATACCACAAGCTAAGCTTCAGATAGATGGACTGATAACAGACAAGCAGGTACGGGCATGAGATACACACACACACACACACACACACACACTCACAGATGTGGAATGATGAACAAAGAAAGATTTGATGCAGCTGCGTATACAGCAGACTGACAAAAAAAAAAAACAAGAGCGCTTTGATTTAGTCTAAATATTCGTTTTCACACACCTGCAGACACACACTTCCTCTCTCTCTCTCTTTCACACACACACACACACACACACACGCACACCAATCAAGGAAATAGCAGAGCAGAAGCAGCAGCCGCGCACTCGCAGCTGACCTTTCACTCACTTAAACCTGTTAAATAAAATGCACCCCATAAATCCGGCTTTGACACTGCTAACATACCTCATCTCTCATTCACACACACACACACACACACACACGGACACAGAGACACACACACACACACACACAGAGAGACAGACACACTCTATCAATCACATGTCAGCATGCGCTAATGCACCTCATCTTTCATTCATGGAGAGGAAACGGCATGCATAAGCAACAGCTCTGTTCATGCTGAAATGTGGGATTAGCACTGTTAACTGAACTCAACCTCACAGTGGATCTGAATGGACTTCAGGGCGGGAGAGTGAAGCAAATACAGTTACGATATACACTCAGTGGAGGTGCTGCAATGTGTTAGCTTTCCATCCTTGTGCTGCGGACGCATTTCGGTTGGTACCCCAGAATTATTGAGGTTTAAAACCAAGTCCCAACTGTGGTGGAAGGAAAACAACTTACATTTTGATAATTAATGGTTTAAGTTAGTCAAGCCATGAAACATTTTCTTTGTTGTGTATCATTAGAAATTCGCGCAGGGGGCGAGGACGTCCCCACTCAAGCCATTTTCAGCAAATGCAAACATGGAAGAGCTTGTTGTGAAAAAATAAATAAAAAATCACTTATTTGGGATTATTTTGGGTTTTAAACCGGATGCATCCGGTTTAAAACGTTAGCTTGGCAGCTAAAGATTGTAACATAACCAATTATGCAGGCTGCTGCAATTAATGCACAAGCTTTTGCGAATACACCATCCTTCTGAGCACGCTACGCTGACGCGGAGAGCGGCGGCCCCCTCAACTGCCACTATAAAAGCCCCACTTCAACTCAGTCAATCACAAATAACCGATATATTCGTCCAATTGCCCAACCCTGGCTGGAACCCTAAAACCTGCTTCATTTGGTGACCCAAAATTGTGGATTTTTACAGTCACCAACTTGACCAGTGAACAAAGCAAACTCAGTCTAAATGGTCGGGGTTGCACACGGACGTCCATGCACATAGCGTCTGCACAGACCTTCGCAGACATTTTACATAACGCATGCCAAAGCGGACTTGGAAAGTATGAATTAGTCTTAAGCCTTTTAGAAGCGCTTGTCTGTTAAACCCTCTCGCTTTTTCGTTGTTCTAGAAAATGTGCAACTTGAGAGACAGGACTTTTCTGTTTGACTCACTGACTGACGAAAGAGGCTGTTGCTGCTGCTGTCTTTGCTTCAGTGTTTCGGTCTACTGCACATATACTTCCTTCTGTCGTGTCTTGCTCTCTGTGATTCCACACCCTCCGAATTCTTGGAATTGAGTTTCCCTTGTTCGCCCCCCTCCCCCTTCCCCTTCCCCTCCCTCTCCCCGTCCCTGCACATGCTCTTTTTTTTTTTTTTTATTCCTTGTACTAGTCAAGTCTGGCATGGCCTGTGTTTTTCACCATAGAAACCGACATAACAGACCAACACAGCCAAGCTCAGGCTCAGCAAACAGAGACCAAATAAAATCCATCATTCGGTCGGTGTGTGCGTAAGCCTTTTTTCTTTTCCCCTCTCTCCTTGAGGCACTCACGCCTTATTTTAGAGCAGTTCCAGCAGGACAAGGAGGGTGGGGGGGCTCGAACAAAGTTTTGAACACAGACGTCATTCGGCAAGTCGCCTGCTGAAGCCTATAAGCATTTCAACGTGCAGAATAATAAACCGAAAACCCCATGAAGAAACCATATAAATGCTTCCCAAAGCATTACCACACCAGCAAATGTGATAATAAGCCAGACAATGCAATAACATCTTCAG